>NC_054539.1:55826065-55996065 GCF_017654505.1 Polyodon spathula
TAATCTTCCTGTACCCTCATCTGCTACTGATAGTTATTTCCTTCCGTCCCAAAAATCTGCTAAATCCTATAATACTCTCGGAATGTGTCAGCTTCCCCTCTGACTGGTACTCTCCCGTCTTCAGTCGATGAAGCGGTGGCCCTCTAAAGTGCCACCCTTACTCAGCTCATTGACACAATTGCCCTACTTACAACCAGAACAGTGAAGAAATATTGCAACTGTCCATGGTATACCCTCAAATTTCGACTGCTTAAGTCTGCCTGCCGCAAGTCTGAGCGCAAATGTAGGTCATCAGAACTAAGAGTTCACAGAGAGATCTGGACCGATCACCTCAGTAGCTACATCCTTCAGAAGTACGTTAGTCTCTCCTGGCTGTCCTACCTATCTGGACAAATGCAGTCTTGTCTTCTATGATGGAAGCAGTGCTGACGCAAACCTGGTCATCTGCAGTGTACCTCAAGGGTCTGTTCTTGGGCCTCTTCTCCAACATCTACATGCTTCCCTTGGGTCACCTCATTTGCCAACATAGCCTCATGTTTCACTCCTATGCAGGTGACACCCAGCTCTACCTGAAACTCAACCCTGGATGTCCCTCTGTCATGGTCAGGCTCTCAGCTTGCATGCCAATTTTCTTCAGCTCAACACTAATGTTGGAAAACATGGATTGAGAATTGATTAGCAGTTTGCTACGCATGTGGACTGGCAGAGCTATACTGGTGTTTTTTTCTGAAAAGAGACTAATATTGCAGATAGCAGACTGTTTGGTTCAAATTGCATGTACTGCTAACCACTGATAGAGACGATGCGTCTACAAACTGCCCAACAATGACTGCAAGCTAATGAGATAACAATGCTGTGGACTAGAAGGGAACAGGCTATAAAGACTTCAGAGAGATCAAAAGAGATAATCCCACTGGCATCAAAGGGGGTCGCAAGGAGATAACAAAAGGCAGATGTATGGACCTTTTGTCTCCAGGAGTGTGAAGAATGCACTGAGTTCAGAGGTTGTCACATTAGACTACACACACACACACACACACACTAAATTAACAGAATAATGTGTTGTACCTTGACCATTGGTTAAGTGTAAGAGAAAGGGGAGGTGGACCATCTATACAGAAGGGTATTTAATGTCATGCAAACATTGTAATGTTGAGTATTTGTCCTGTACCTGGGACCAGACTCCCTGCATATCTCAATAAACCTGGCAACTGACTGAAGAACTGTAACTGTAAGTTACTTCAACTAACAAATCTGAACAACTTCTAGTAGGATCGAAAACTCAACTCAAGAATCTCAATATTGCTGCCTTGAACCTCGGAAACTGTCTGCTGCTGCTGCCTTCCCCCACTATACGAAGCCTTGGTGTACTTCTGGATATTAACTTCTCCTCTTCTGCCAAAATCTCCTATATAGTCCTCCTTCTAGTCCTCCTTCTTCCACATCTCAAAGGTCCATCCCTACCTTTCCCACCCAGATATAGAGATATTCTGTCATGCATTCATCTCTCAACTTGACTACTGCAACTCTCTCTATGATGGTTTTCTGTCACATGCCATAAATCAATTGCAGCTGGTTCAAAATGCCACTGCTAGGATCCATACCAGATGTAAAAAACATGATCACATTGCCTCCTGTCTTGCCCAGCTGCACTGGCTACCTGTGAAGTTCAGGATTACTTTCAAAATTCTTCTGCTTGCCTACAAGGCCCTCCATCACACAGGTCCAGAGTATCTCTCCAACCTGCTGACCTGCTATGTCCTTGCACGCAAGCTGAGGTCCTCTGACTCTGGCTTGCTTGCTATACCCAAGCAAAGGTGTACCACACTCAGAGAGTGCTCTTTTAGCTTCATGGCCCAGAATCTCTGGAACTCTCTCCCAGCTTTAGTGCATGTAGCTCCCACAGTCACTTGCTTCAAATCAGCTCTTAAGACCCACTTGTTCTCTCTTGCTTTCAATGCTCTTCAAGCCTGCTATATGTTATTAGCTGTTGTCTAAATTGCTATTTCAGGTTTTTCACTCCATTTTATTCATATGATTCAGCATGACACACTCATCCACAATGTTTAGAATTCACGTTAGCCTTGTATTTAATGTATTATACCTGTATTTCATGTATTTGCATTGTTTTTTTACTCTTTGTATTTAATGTACTGTTCCCTCTATTTCACTGTATTTAATGTATTATGCATTGTTCCTTACTATCTTGGAAAGCACTTTGTGATGGTGGTTCACTGTATGTAATGTATTATGCATTGTTCCTTACTATCTTGGAAAGCACTTTGTGATGGTGGTCCACTATGAAAGGTGCAAATTATTAAACAGTTTTAGTGTAATACTGCGATTTATTTTTTTAAATCTGTGATCTTTAGTTGCTTTTGTGCATTTTCATTTGCAAGTGAACTATACATTAGGGCCTTTGATTTAGAATACTGTTTTATTCTGGAAACTTTTTTTTTCTTTTTAATCTTTTGCTAAATGGCATTGCCTTTAACATTTTATGGAGTGCACAGGTAACTGTGGTTGGGAATGGGGAGAGTATGAATAAGAGACACGATAGTCCAGTACCTTCAGTCTAACTCAATGCTTTATGTGTCTTTTGTGCACATATTTACAGTACAGTGAGTATTTACAATGATGACATATAATTGGTGCATACAGAAATAACAATGACTGCCCCGCAGATCGCATTCGGGTTCCCTCTTGTCTGATCATAGACTGGGCTCTGCATCTGGCTCCCAAATCTTGCTTTGGGTGGGTGCCCATGGCTGCTATCTAATCCCCCTAAGAAAGGCAGTTTTAGAAGAACCTTCCACGGTCTGTTTATTTCCTCCGTATCACCTGTTCCCGCACCAAACTTTCCGACCAAACCAACCAACTCAACTACAGTTCCCTTCTATATACCAAATCCCTCCTCGTTAATCCGCCACAGCCAGTCGCTATTTGACCTGCTGTTGCTGAAATCTCTGTATTTAGCAGGAACTCAGATCACCTGCAGGTTTTTATTCCAACTGCACCCTAAAGTACTTTATTGGACCTTATTAGAAGCTTAATTGGTCCAATTAACTAATTTAGGGTATGGTTAGAACAAAAACCAGGAGGGACACCATCCCTCCATGGTCTGAGTGCACCACTGATCTAGCGCCCCCATCTGTCAGGAGGCTAGCTTTTCCACCCTCCTTCCTTCACCCTGTCATAGTAACATTTTACCTACTGCTACAATATGTAGTAGCAGATTTAAAAGTATGTACTGTATTACATTCCATGGGTCGTCTCTTTTGGCAAGGGATATTTTCAGATTCATATTGTTCTGAATGAAAATAGTTCTGTTGAAAATATAGTACTGTACTAACAAAACCAACTACATCTACATGGAAGCCTACTTACTTTAAAACACAGTCCTTTCAGCTGTGTATTTTTGACATTTATATATTTTTTGTCGTCCCTGAAATAATCAGATATGCATCACACCCATTTAACTATCACTGAAAAAGTGTGTTATATATATATATATATATATATATATATATATATATATATATATATATATAATATATATATATATTACAAATCAGGTTCTCATACACAAACAGGGTTTTACAGCCGGCAGGGTAGTCGAAACGATCCCATGTCATATATAAAGCAATATCACCGTTTTCTTACAATTTCCCGCAACACAATTTCACAACACCAACCTTTTTCTCCTTCTCTTCTATTGCCATTTTTGTTGTGAACCGAACCCCTTTTATCTAAGCCGGCCACACCCTGTGCAAGTGTGCTGACCACATCCTGTGTGCTTACCCAGAATTCTGGTAATTGTTGTCTTTTTGGGAAGACATTTTGTCTGTGTAGTCCTTCTCACTGCCACCATTTCGCGAAAGGACACAACCCCATTAAAGCCTCGGCCCTTACATACCTCCCATTGATCACCCTGCCTCTTGGTTTGTCACAGTATATATGTTTGGAAGGAGGTATAATTGTAGTGTACAAAAGTGAAATCAATTTTGGGATGTACACAAAAGGTTTAAATGTACATCCCAAATGACGTCTTGAGTGTAGCACTTTTATAACTTGAAATAACACCACCTTTTAAATTGTATTTAGTGATGTTAACACAGGCAGGATTAACCTGCAGTTAATCAAGAGAAGGATGGGGGAACTTGAGAAACTGTACTTTCAACAAAATGACCTGTTTTAAAAAATAATTTATTTCAGGATGTTTCAGACACCTCTAAAGGAATATTATACTGCATTATGTGCAAGAAATGCAACAAACTACATTGGCGAAACTAAAAGGCATTTAAATCCATGCCACTACATTTCCAGTAGCCCGACATTTCAACAATGATAATCACACTGTTGAAGACATCACCATCTGTTGGATCAGTCAGTGCTATGGAACAAATGCTGCTTGGAAATAAAGGGAAGATGAGTTTATCTTCAAAATAGGAATTTTGGAACCTCTTAGAATGAACATTCTATTCTGAGATCATTACATCATCCACAATATACATTTTTTATAAAATGCCCTGGATACTTCTACATGAAGGACATTGGTATGGTATGGTATGGTTTGGTATGGTATAGTGTCTTAGTCAGGGTGCATCAGCCAGGGTTGAATCCTGTCCTAAAAAGGTAAACAGCACAATCTGCAAGTGACACACCAGTGGGGCATGTGGAGATACTTTGACATGGAATGACAATATATTTTAAGATCATAACTGAAAAGAACATTAATTAAGCCTAAACACAAAAGTGAATCAGGTTAATATTTAAAATACTAAAACATAAAAACAGTTTTGAAAAAATTCTATTTAAAAACGATGGTAATTCATGTTCCATTCCAAGTCCTTCACAAACTCACTGTTTCACAATATGAAATATTATGCAACATTCCCAGGAGGTAATGCATGCAGCACCAGCATTTGTTTCATTACTCTGTAGAAGCACTTGCTTCGAACAGTACTTTCCATGATTAACTTCCATACACCCACAAGATGCAATATTTTACCTAGACAGTGTTAAGAAAAGGTTCCATAAATACTCCTTAAAACATCTTGTTTATGGAGATGTCCTTACAGTAACACATTTCTAGCAGCCACGTCAATAAATTAGACTTTTCTGTTTTATGTACAAACAGCAATTGAAGTATGTTATCAAGCTATAGGATAGTGAGTGTCAACAAAGCCCATACAGTCACTCACAGCCCTATTGTACACTGCGTTATTGTTAATATACAATTGTTAGTATATATTTTTATTTTTCTATTCATGACTGTTTATTTAGTCCATTGGTAAAGTTCGATGAATAGAACACTTAAGTGGCTGAAATACATGGCTGATCAGGGATACCAGCTCTTTGGTACAGATGCAAATCAAGCCATATAAAATGGGTCTTAGCAACTGTTCAACAACTTCATGAAGCAATTGAACCTGCTGAAAATTGTCAGACAGTAAACAGGACAACGCTGTATTATTTAGTGCCCTAGTCTGTGTGCCTATGACAAGTCTCTAGGATTCTCAAGAGTTTTTGTTTAAAAGAGAGGAAATAGCTTCAAATTGCGCAGTTGTTTTGTAGTTGTAAACCATTACAGCAACCCCCAAGAATTACATAATGAATGACATTCATTTTTATGTATTTGAATTCCGAAGGGAATGCTTTTATTATCCAGTTAAGAAATGCTACATCTGATCATCTTCCCCTTGACTTGTGATGCAGCATTCATAGGATACAGTTCATCAAGTTTCATAAACACATGGCAATCACTTATTTGAAATAACTGGAACAATAATAGGGTTACCCATACTGTACTCTGGGGAACAATTCAGTTTCTGCTTGACATGTCTCATCATGTTACAAATAATGAAAATTAAAAACAGAAAGGTTGAGCTCTAACAGTTTAAGCTCTCTTCAGTTAAAATAATGTAAATAACTCTCCACCCATGTTATTTATGTATTTATGTGCATATGCATTATTATTATTATTAATAATATTTCTTGCCCATATAAATATTGTGACTGTATTTATGGGGATTCAAATGTCATTTTAATTTCATATTTACATTTCCTTTTGTTTTTTTTATTTTATTTCAAGGTGTTTTAAATCATTCTAAGTGGTTACTCTAATATTTAGCTATTACATTTTTATACCCCTCTAAATCAGTGGTGCACAAAGTGGGGGGGGAGGCGGGGCGCAGAGTTAGTAAGGGGGCGCGACTACGGCTAAAAGGGCAGTTATATACATTTTGTTTTAAAGGATAGAACATTTTAAATAAACACATAAATGACAGTTAATTAGTCCAAGTTCATACCTTGAAAAAAACTATCGATTTAAATGGAGTAATGCACACCGCAAGTGAAGCGAGCAAATACAGAAATACATTTGTTTTATTTTTGTTCGCGATAAGCGCTGTTCACGTTACAATCAGAAATAAGGCAGTGGCTCAGACCATTAAGGCCATTGCACACTGGCTCCGATAACGCATACGAATTTAACTTGCGTAAAAACACAAGAAAACGATCGTGTGTATTCCCTATTGCACCTTGCACACTGAGTCCGTAATTGTCGCATGACAGTGATGCGTCAATTGTTGAATCGCAAAAGGTTCGATTTGATCCGATTTGTGTGTGAATCATTGAATAATGAAACAACAAGGGAGCACATAGTGTAATCCACACCACAGTGACAACATCACAACAGATAAACTGTCCTGCCCTGGATGTTCTCCACGTGCAGCAATCTCAAATTACTGAATCATTGTGTTTCTATTTTCAAGGGCACAGTACAAATCAGGTTCTTGGTAACACAGTTATGTGAGTGGGGCTATATATATAGGTTTTAATCAAGTTGTAAACCAGTGGCACAGCTATGACAGCACTTAGTGTCAGCCAGCTGATGACAGAGGTTAAGAGATCATATTAGCCTGTCACATGTCCTCCATCACAACTAATAAAAGGGAAGAGCAAGAAGGTGTCAGCTCTCTGGACACACACTGTGGCAAAGTGCCCACTCCTGTGTGTATTTTGTGTTGTGTGTTAATGTTGGTGTATAGTCACTGGTACACGGGATATAAACGGTTCTGTGTAACACGAGTGTTTAAAATATATATTTGTATTTAGGCACAAGGATTGTACAGCACTTCACGTGCAAGTAAAACGTAATAATATGCGAGCATGGGGAATTGCACTTTATTAATTCACGTGCAGTTGTACCGCGACTCCAATTGAATGATTGAGTAGCAATCGAGTCTCGGTACAGCTGCATAAAAGCTGCACGTTTTCACCCACTCGGGGTTGGGCAAATGGGATTGGAGACCTCTGCCTCTAGATAATAATAATAATAATAATAATAATAATAATAATAATAATAATAATAATAGTAAGTAAAATATCTGCTCACCGTGTTTTGTTTAGTCCGTTTTGTTTGTCTGTTTATTTTGGCGAATGTGCCGTGTCCTGTTTTTGTTTGTTGCAATCGTTTATTTTCTGTCCGTCTGTTCATTTATTAACTGCTGAGCGAGACCATTCGCTCAGTTTCACCAAACTCCACCTCTCTCATTGTTTATTTCCTGGCTCTGGTCTGACGCCACCCACTCCGGCTGTCTTTGTGACACACACACACACAAACTTGCTCACGAATCAAAGTTAGAACCTGATGCACACACACACACACACTTACTGTAAGGTATTCCAACTGCTATGAGCAATTGTGACTGTTTATCGATACTGTTCATTAATTCTTTTTTCATTAGTAACCCATGCCAATGATTTTAAGCATTACTGCAGTACGACAATATTTAAAACTACATGGAGACAGAAACAACCGAAAATGTTGTTTCAAAGTACTATAAGATATACAATAAGCAAGAAAATGTGTGAATTTGGATAAAGTGATCGCATCTTTGAAACACATCTAGTTTTACATTTTTTTTTTCTTTTTGTGGTGTAAACTACAAACATTAGTAGTAGCAAAACAACAATTTAGGAGTACGGTAAAGAACTTAGAGTCCTTAAATTAACCATGAGTAGTTGTTTTCTTTGTAACATTAAGCATTTTATTTTACTTTCAGAAAAAAGGTGAAACTGCATTTTTTTTTGTAATGACATTCATTTGTCATCTAGATTACTAATATGTATTGAATTGGCTGGCTCTCAGATCCCCAGTACTGAGTTTCTCTATACTAAACTCTATTGAATTGGTTGGCTCTCAGATACCCAGTACTGAGTTCTCTATACTAGACTGCATTAAATCCCCAGTACAGTACTGAGTTCTCTATACTAGACACCACTAACTTCAGATCTTTTAAAGTGTACTGTATTTAAGTTAATGTTGTTAATTGATGTTGGAATTAGTGCCGTGTATCTGATTGATTCTGTCACGTTTGTACTTCTTTAAGCAAGATCACCCTGGAGAAGGACAGCTGAATGTTCACTTGAAAACAATCAGACAAAGTGGAGTTGAAGTGGAGTCAATCATAAGGATAGAAAGATTTTAAACTATTGGCAAACAAATATATATGCCAAATGTAATGAGTTGGTATCTCAGTCCATTGAATGGAAAGGCAAGGGCTGGACGCCAACTGTAAATCATACGGTTCAAAGATTTTACCATTCAATTAAAGAGCGAGCTCTGCAGTTGAGAGCTAAGTACAGAACCCATATCTTAACTTGTCAGACACTGGGAGAAAAAAGTGTTTCCTCAATGGATTGTTGCCAGACTCGACAATGAATAAAACAGACTGCATTGTACAGCATCTGTAATGATGTATTATACGTGTCATTGGTGGTTGCGTTTGGGTCTACGACACCAAATACTTTTAGGAAGTTGCGTTCTGATCGAGTTGATATTATAGCATATTGAGTTTATGTGTGTCAACATCAGACTACAGGCTAATGCTTATATTCTATAAGCTGACAGATTTTGGTACTTCCCATTAATATGTTCACGATAAATTTTTCTTTATGGTATCCAGCCACATTGAAAGCACTTTCTTTCCCTTGTTTTGACTTCAAAGAAGGATTTTGGTTCTGTTTGATTATTTGTTCCCCCAAAGTGTCAGTGCAAGTTATGGAATTTTCCCTTCTAAAAGTCTACCATAGTACATGCATAGCTAAGTGTAATAAAGCATAGCAAATACATTGTAAAGCACAGAGAGGAACAGTAAAGCATACTAAAACAGCAAAGCAATCTGCTGTAAATGTCTAGTATAATCATGGGAAAAGCTTAGGGAAAAATACACAATTATTGTGCACAATTAAGTTGTTTATTTTTTAAGGGTTAGTATCAAACTTGCAATTCTTTCATAAAATACACATGCACTATTGTAAAACAAATTTTAAAAAAGTGCAAACAAATAATGTACTGTCATCCCAATTATGAGACTATAGATTCTGCTTATGTGTACTGGTAAGCTGGTGAAGTTACTCTTCAGCTGTGCTAGTTGGATTTTGTGGTAAATACAGTAAAAAAAAAAAAAAAAAAAAAAAAGTTAGGAGGCAAAGTACAGTTCTTTAGGTCCAGGATACATACAACTTTACAGTAAGGATAATTTCTATCAACTTATTTACCCATTATGCGTGAGCCAATGAATGCATGCAATGCAATTTTCCAGAGGATACATTTAAGAGCGAGTTTAACGAAGAGCAGTTAACTTATAGTAAAAAAAAGATTTGCTTATACGATGTGATAGAGTGGCGGATGGTCAAAGGCAGAAAAGGCAGGAAAACACAGACAGGCTGGAGATTGCAGTTCAAATGGGGGGGGGGGGGGGGGGGGGGGGGGGGGGGGGGGTCCAGAGGGGGGGGGGTGCACACGTAGTGGGATTATGGCTCTAAAGGAGGGAGCAAAGATCGGAGTCTGAGAGGGGTAAGAAGGAGGAGAAGATGGGTAGAATAGTAGGGGTTGCAGAGGGTGATGGGGAGTAAGTGAGCAGAGGACAGGGGGTGGATGGGTAAGGATGCTTATGAGATTTGAATTAGGATCAATGTTAAAAACATTCTCTTTGCCCAACACACCTGGAACCAGCATCCTAATGAAGCACTGTATTCCACAATCCAACACTAATATATACTTTGTAAATATGATAAAATATATATGCTATATGATGCCACCTATTAATATGTATAATTATACTATGTTTGTGGGGGGTATTAGGCCTGGAGGGGAGGCTGCTGAAGGTTTAGTGCCCCTGGAGATTTTTTTCCTTTTTCCTTTTAGTTTTTTTTTTTTCTTTATTACAATAATGGTGACCTATCAATAAATATATCTTGAAATAAATCTACACTTCCATAAAGGGTTAGGATTAGGGGTATACAAAAATAATGAAGTCGCAATAGCTTTTAACATATTGCAAAATGACCTAAGTGCTGCTATTCAACCCCGGGCTGTGAAGAACAGGCAAGAGACCAATTTAGGGTCGAGCGGGTATGGAAATGAATGTCTCTTATTCATATGGGGTATAACATAAGAAATACATTGCTGTTAACAGAAGCTGGAGACATTAATGTCATAACAACAAATATTGAATTACAGAGCAGCTGATGCTCAAATGCCTACCTTGATGATACAGTGGCATTGAATTCAGGAATCTATCACTGTTGGTATATTTCATCTGAGCTAGACCAAGAGTAGATAAACTGCTGCCAAAAACTGCAGTAGTTTATAGATTAAAAACTACAACCAATGTTATCAGGATCAGTTCCCAGTTGGTCAATGACTGTTTGGAAATGTTTATAATATATATATATATATATATATATATATATATATATATTATATATATATATATATATATATTTTTTGGTTCAAAGTCCCCTCTTTAATCTCGTTAATGAAAATGTTGCATCTAGGATTTTGGTTAGCAGGACATCTCACCTATCCTGGTTCTACTTTAAAAAACATAATAAACCATTTTCTAATTTACTAATATTCTGTGCCATTTGAAAAAGTAATTGCCATTAGGTTTTATGCCCACAAGCCACAGGCAGATGTAACTATCTCACGAAAAGTGCCGTATTGCTGAAAGTAGTCCCTAATTCTTCATAAAGAAACACCAGCCCCAACATATGTGTTGATAAAGTCCCAGGTATAGAGGATATATAGTTTATGGATTCCTGTAGTTATTCCACGAATGATGATGACGAAAGGTGGTGAGTCTAAACCTGAATCAAAACAGGTACATTTGCAGATGAACAAAGCACCGTAAAAGTGAAATTGTGTGATTTGCCTAGGCTTTTTGGTGTTGATTTTGAATGAATGCAAGATCAATGAAATCTGGTAATAAATAAACAAAAATAAACCACTCTGTAGTGCAGAAAAATTTATTAAATGTTAAAACTCTCAGCTCCTGTAAAAGGAAGTTTTTATCCACATGGGCACCCAATAGCCATAAGATCTAAACTTTCCACCTCCTCGAATCTGGCTTGTAAGCAGATATACAGTTGCTGCTGCACTGTGATGCGGCCTGCCCTTCAATGGCTCCTAAAAGAGAGAGTCATCAGAACAACTGTGATTACTGTTCTATAAAGATCTAGGACACCTAGAAGACAGCTCAAGTGATCAACCAGTGGAAGGCCTCAATTACCCCCTTCCCTGATCAACTGATCTTCAATTAGGATATCACCCTCAGTAATCAGGACACTAATGACACACCATTTTCTGCTGCTTAGTTTTAAAACCCACAAGTGCCACATTTAATCAGCACTGGGTGCCAGAGTTCAAATCGAGGAAGGCTGCAGCAGCCAGCTTGTGTCGCTTATGTATTTCACAGTTGTAAAACAGGCACTTCTAACTGCTTTATTCAGTTTGTCTGTGAAATGTAACAATACGGGATAAAATGAAGTCCTCTAGACTTAATCAAGTTTAAAAACACTTCACCAAGCAAAATAGCTCATTTAAACCTGTTTGTATTTTTTGTTCATCACGGTGTAGCCTTCTGATGCTTTATTACTGTTGCTTTCCATCTGCTCTCAACAGTAAAAACAAGGAATTAATTTAGTTAGCCATTATTGTACTGGTACATTTAAATAATAATAAGAATAATAAGAATAATGTAAAACCTCATTCATGCTTATCATTGATGTAAACTGAAAGAATTTCCTGGGGGAGTAACCCAATTTGTTGTTATTTTTTGTTTTTATTAACTGCACTGGTCCCTGTGTTGTAGATGCCATTTTATGTCCATCCATGGAGCAAAGCAGCATGCTATGGAGTTCAATTGATGTTTCTGCTGTGTCCTGTTGAAAAAAAGGGCCTGGGCTGAGACACTCTGTGGCTGAACTGGCAGAGACCACTTATTCTTAAAGCCACCCTTCCAATTACTTAATTGAACTATTCATTAGCTTAATTAGATCTGTTTATTTGTTTTCAGGTTTTAATCAGTTGGCGATTAAGTTAATTATACAATTTTATAAGAAACTTGAAATCGGCAACTTTTTAGGCGCTGAGAACAATTAAAAAGGTCTAATTAAACACATTAGTAGTTCAATTAAGGGTTTAACTAAGTAATTGAGAACTCAGTTGGAATGAAAACCAACAGACACAGGGGTACCCCAGGACCAGAATTGAGAAACTCTGGTCTAAGATACTGCTAATTAGGTAGATAGACTTAATTTGTAACACAAGGCACCAATATTGAAACAGCTGGGAAGAGTCAAGCCTGACAAAGGATACCATGCAGATCACGGCTGTCTTTAATAATTAGTTTGTTTTCTGCACCAGGGATGCCAACACAAGTAGTCAGGCCAGACAGGTCTATGAATATTTAAGCAAAATAGTTAATCTATCATGGTCCTTCACAGTTCCCCCACACTGACCTTCTGCCAATGCCTGTCGGAGTCTGATAATTTAAATCAACCAAGTTGTGACTGGGAAAAACAGAAGGGTTTTCCCTTTATCAAACCATTGCTTTTCATTTTTTGCAAAGGAAAAGTATGATTAATGGTATTGATAAATTAATTATCAATTATTTTAATAACCTAGAGAATACAAAGACTCAAAATAATCAATTTAATCTATTTAAACGTTTTAGTACAGATGAGATTTAGTTCAGTTGAGGTTTAATGGATATTCACTCAAACTTCCAGCCCCATAGTACAAAGGAAGCAGAACATTTAAAAGTCAAAGTGTGTTTTAAAGTGCTAGCATTTTAAATTGTTAACGTCGAGCAGGGAATTGTCAAATGGGCTTTCAGACATTTTTACAGTTAAAAGTTCATAACAATTTTTTAAAAATAATTTTGTACCGTATAGTCTAATATATGCTATATTTAAAATACCATAACTGTATGTGCTCAACCAAATCTGTTATCTACATCTACAGTATGTCTTCCTGTAAATATATAAGCATCAGTCAGAAAAAAACCTGTACAAAAATCAATTTTAAATAAGAACCTGACCATAGCTTCTTCCATAGTATGCATAAATGACTGAGGAGTCAAGACACCTTTGAACAACACTATTTGTTTGCTCTTCCTCCTTCTCCCCCAAAACAGGTCAGAAGTTAATTTTCTACCTGCCTGACTTCATGACAGCTTGTTTCAGCATTAAACCAAATCATTAGTGTAATACTTGGGATATAGAGTAGATGCAAGTCAGACCGTTTCAAAGAGGAAAACCCTTAAATAAAAGCTTACCATTGCACATTTACACAGTAATTGTCCTGGGTTATACTATGCATTTACCATAGCTTACCGTGCTTTTTAGTATGATTTACATACTTCTGAGCTTTACAGTGCTTAATGCTTTACTATAGGCTTTATTAGAGTTTGTTATGTGTCTACTATGGGCAACTTTTATAAGGACAGTTCCTGCAGAAATAACAGGAGCTGCTGTATATAATCTGTTTAGCAAACCCCAGTTCTCCTTCTGATTGTATTCAGGAAATTGCCTGCAGTGTAAGTACAAGTCTCAGTATATTGGAATCACAGTGAATGGCAATATATTGTGCACACTAGTGTTTTCAGTGTAATCAGTCACCTGATAAATGTGCACTGCACCTAAAAAGATCAGAAAGAACATTTTGGAACGCCATGGGGCATGCTGTCATGGTCATGTCTGTTCTAAATACGCAGTCGCTGATCTCTCTTCAGAGTCACATTCCTGGAACTGCATTTTCATTTGCTGTCTAGAAGTTTTTGTACAATTAAATGGAGATGTGCTCTTTTAATCACAGGTTTAAAGGATAACACAGGCTTCATAAAATAGGCTAATGGGATTAACAGAGCCTATAGTGTGAATCACTTGATCAATATCTGTCTAATATATTCTACATATCTCATAAATAAAATCCACCTTTGTTAATTTGTTGAACTTCATGTCTACTGCTGTCCGATACTAAACACTGTGGGTTTTCTAACACAATCAAAAGGAAACTGTGAAGATTTATTTATTTATTTATTTATTTATTTATATCTTATTGTAAGAATTGTAATGAAAAATGTTTGGGGTATTGGTTCAGCAATGTTTGACTTGTCAAGCCTGTATGATTGCTGCAGGGATTGTTTAGCTAAGACTGGGGAGAGAGTAGGAGTAAAGAAAATGGTGACTGTTGTTGTTCAGTTATATGTACAGATCTAATTTAAATAAAGCAGCAAAGTGTTTCAAGGACCAAACAGCCTCTCCGGGTTTTATATTAAGCACCCAAATACAACGCTACCTTATTAATAAAAAGTAAGCAGACTATGTATTGTGTATTCTAAGATAGTAGCATTGTAGATTTGTAATTAACATTATAGATTATTATAGATAGTTATACGTTATAAGGAAATTATACAAGGCAGTCCACATGGGAATCCAAAACTGTGGCCATATTCAAATTGAGCATTTCAAATTGTGTACAAAAAGGGGGTCAAATATGATAAAAGGAATTATCACAAAAATGTATTTCGTATTGATTAAAAAAAAGTTAGTACGTAGTAAACATATTTTGCACATTACATTGTACTGAAGGAGTGTCACTATTTCTTTTTACTGGGTAATCTTTATGTACAGCAAACTATGTCGCGATAGAGGATCTTAAAATCCTAACTCTGTTATAAAAAAAATTAAAAAATAATAACTATATGAACATAATTTATATCTTTTATTTAGTATCATGTAATCAAAGAAACTACAAAGTAATATAGCCAAAGTCTACTGGAAGCCATAATAGTAGTAGAGTATTTCATGTTAGATTTTGAAATGTCACATTCTTAAATTTACAGAAGTGTCCTTAAAAAAAAAAAAAAAAAAAAAAAAATACGTAGGCGATACTTTTTAAAAAATGTTTTATCTCCTACGTAGGACTTTATATCTCCTGTGTATGGAAGCCCATTCCCGCCACAAAATGAAAAAAAAAAAAAACCTATCTCAGAATTCTGACTTACTATCTCAGAATTCTGACTTACTATCTCAGAATTCTGAGCTAGTGCGTCTTTGTTTTTTTTTGTTTTTTTTTTAAATTTTATTTTGTGGTGGGAATGGGCTTCCATACCTATGCAATAAAAAACAAACAAACAAAAAAAAAAACAGTTTTACATTGGAGTTAAAGTCCTACATACGAGATTTTTATTTTTTTTAAATTGGCACTAGGACGCTTCCGTAGTTCGTTAAGTACCGGTATATGGGAAATCTGCAAAGCGGTATATAATCCAATATGTCAGCGGGTTTCATTTGACTTTATTAAGCAAAATTAGTTAATTTTATAGGGTGATGCAAAACTGCTCATAGTTGTATATAATAGCTTTGACAACTTTTTAAAGTAGGTATTTTTGCTGTCTGAGTCCAAGGTGGGGCTGTAAGTCGAAATGTGTGATACCATTCTACCAAGGCTGATACTGATGCTTTGCACTATGGCTGGGTAATGGAAATAAGTTAGATTGGTATAGATCTAGTAAATCAATCTAATGGGCACTAAAAATCGGGTTGAGGTTGGGTGTGTTTGTGTGAAACATACTGTGTCTTGCAGGTCAGCAGTCAAGGATGAAAAGGCCATGGAGTGCTATATTTTACTTGCTTGGGACAAGGGCATCACCTCAACCAAATTCATTAAAATGATCCCCAGCAGGAGACCCGCATTGATGGCAGTGTAAATTACCGCTAGCCCATATGGAGTTTCTAAATTACCATCATTTTTCAATTACAAGTCAAAATTCAAATTTTGGGGTGAGTGACTTAGATTCATGGTGACTTGATTTCTGGGTTTTATTTCGTAAGTCCAGATCGGAGGGCTTTGCATGACCACAATATAGACAGGGCCTCGGTTACCTTTGTCATCCACAAGATGGAGCCAGCAACAGCACAAAGCTCTATTAACAGCATAGCGCTGCGGCTGAGGATCAGAGTCACCATCACAACTTCCCAGTATCCAAGTGTTGACCGGGTGTAGCTCTATTAATCTTCTGAGGAATCGCGTTCCAAAGTGGTTATGAATACAATTATTAGAAGCAGAACAGTAGACCTGCATTAGGAATTCCCAAGAAGTACACCTAAAGTATTGTCGATATACATCTTGACCTAACTAAGCATCTGCTTCATTTATTGAAAGATGCAATATTATTACACCAGTCCAAAGCTTATCTGACAAAGCTTAGATTGTGACTGTAGGGAATTTACTTGGGGGCAATTATCATTGCCAGCTGCAAGTACCCTCAATTTCCGAATGGAGAATAATGTCACACCTTTATCACCATTTATGGCAGCAGCTGTCCCCAGTTGATAAGTCTGCATTCAAGGACTCTCATGAGATTCATTCTGTTTATCATTTTCTTTTGATGCTGTTGAAAAGCAAGGTTGATGGAGAAGGCAGGGCTGCTGATAAATTCCATATGTATTAACAGATGTTTGCTATCAAAAGGAGGATTACAAGAGATAATGTGTAAGTGATGATTTCTTTTTTATGCATCAGTAAACTGTCTCAGTTATGGTAGAATTCAATCACCATAGCATTGTATTATTCACTTGTAAACTATAAGGCTTCAACACCTTGCTTTCATGATAGCTTTGTCTATGAAAGAGCCCTAGGGCCATGCGAGAGAAAACAAAAAAAACAATCAAAATTTCGTCTTTGGAAACTCTAAATTTCGACTTTGAAACTCGAAATTTCGCCATTTTATATAGGAGTCTGGACACTCCAGAGACAAAACGCTGAACTCCTGTTGACAGCACTGCTGTCTGAAGCCTCAAATTCACTACTGTTGGGTTTTAATGATGTCTGGTATAAATTCATTTCCCCACATATATTATTGAATCATATCTGTTTGAAAAAGCAGCTAAAGTTTCAAGTAAGCATGTTTTACATGGGATTGATTAATAATTAATCTACGTTTCTCTTTAGGCAATATACAGTTTTTAATTAAGGCTATTTTATCAATAAAGAGCATCTTATCCCATTGATCATTTTAATACTGCATAGACAAAAGTCTCTTTGAAAAAAATACATTAAAAAAAATGCATAAAAGCTTGGAGCAGTTTCAAAGTCAAACTTTAGACTTTTTAATGTTGAGTTTTTTTTGTTTTTTTTCCCCCCTCGCACGGCCCTAGAGCTCTTCCATATTTGTATCGTATCACAATGATAATATTTTGAAATACGACTCCACTGTGTTTAGAATGACCCTGCTATCTTGCAGTTGAGTACCAAATTCAGAAAACGAAACATCGAATCATGGGGTTATCATCCTAATGCCCCCATTGCATTGCAGAAATGTACTCTTTAACTATTCACCATTTACAGAATAGAAGTGGTAAGCAGCATTGTACAGCAGTATAATTCAGTATATTGCAATATTTATAAAATGCTGTAGTAAATCATAGTAACTAGTAAATACCGTTGAATACTATAACATCCATGCAGTATTTACAGCTATTTACTACTAAATATGGAATTGGTGAAATGGACCGTGGTAACTTATTTATAAACTATACACAAAAAAGAAATCCCATGAAAACTAACCATTAAAGAAATAATGAAACATATCTGTGAACATGATTATTAAGCTAATTATTAACAGTTGATAAACACAATAAAAAATACAATTAATTAGGTAGTACTAAGCATGGTAAAATTCCATGGAAACGATGTACAATGGGTATATAGCACTACGTAGTATTTCCTCCTCGCTGCTGTATTTTATTCTGTATTGCTTGATAATGTAAGATGAGTACCAACCATTCCAGCCCTTTACTGAAACAGAATTTCTACCCCTGGTTCCAAGAAGCACTGGATTTTACCTTGCAGAATAATAAGACAACTTTGACCCATAGACATTTACCTGAGTGGCGATTTATTTTTTCAAGTAACTATGCATTATTCATGATCAGCCATCAGAACATGTGTAAAATGATAGTACATCAGTGTAGTGTATGTACAATAAAGGTTAAGGGGCTGATTTGATCATATAACCCACTGGGATAAGCCACAGCTGAATTTCATTAAAGCATGTAAAGCTGTATTTTAATCAACCATCCATTTATAGGACATTGTCAGCAATCCAGTATTCCCCCTGTGATGTAAAATTTTCTAATATTGTCCAGGTGGGGTTTATACTGGCAGGAATATGTTGACTAAATCATTCCCTTTGTCTAATTAATAACCAGTGACAAACCTTACCAACTGCCTGTACCCATTAGGCAGCACTCCAGATAAGGTTTTGGGTCACTGAGTAATTTACTGTTTAATTTAAACACAGGGCCATATTCAGAAAAGAGGATTGTAATTTCCAGCCATTTAAAAAAAAAAAAAAATTACTGGGCAGTATTTAAGACACGTTTTAAAAATCTACTGCCTGGTTATTTCGCTGGCCAGTAATGGTTTTAGATGTGACTTTCCATCATGGATTGTTACTGAGAGATTTTATCTAATTAATTGTCAGAGGTATGAAAATGAGCTGTGTCCCCCACTTAAGACTATCACATTACGATTACAAAACATGTATGGATACAGGTTGTCTGAAATATCAAGACATCAGGTTAAAAAAAGTTAAAATAAATTGCACACAGACATATTTACAATGCTCTGTATATTTTAAATGTATAAATCATTGCTCTGAAATAGCATTACTGTATTCTCTGTACACATTACATTATGTACAAATATAAATCTACACATTAAGCATATACTGCTATGGCCAATAGTTTTGCATCACTCTGTAGAATTAACATTTCATAAAGTCGATTTAAACCTGCTGAGTAATGTTACGTTAACATATTGAATTACATTCTGCTTTGTTGTTTTCCCATATAATAATGAAAACCTGACAAATTAAACATGTTTAAATCTAACATGAAATCCTGCACTACTATTGTGGCTTATAGTAGACTTTTGCAATATCATTTTGTAATTTCTTTGGTTACATGATGTTAAAGAAAGATCTAAATTGGTCATATCTTTCTTTTTTTTAAAATTATATCTCAATCCTAAAATTCTATGTGATGCAAACCTTTTAGCCATAGCTGTACAGCACAGTAGCAAAAATTAAATGAATAACCTTTACCACATTATTTTAACTTTTCTCTACAGGCTACTGATAACACAAAACAAATCATGCTGCTGCATTACACATATTGTACAATGCTAAAAAAAAAAAAAAAAGTGTTAAATTGAAACTAAATGGTTTTAGCACATTTTCTTGTATTGTTACCCACTTAACAGTACCTATTAATAAATATTTTTGATTCAAGTCACTGTTTAATATATCTCTCAGAACCTTCAAGACTACACTCCCCGTGATCAATGAATGCTGTACGAAAATGAAGGGTGTAGCTAACTCCAGTCCTTCATGGTCCATTGGCTTCCACGTTATACTCAATCGTACACATCAAATCATATTGCAGCAGCGAGGAAACAATATGCTTCTACAATGTGACTGGATATGTCAATAAACTGAGATCTGGTCATGTGAACACAATCCCTGTCACGCAGTGCATGAGGGTCAACAGTTGCAAAAGAGAGAGAAAATAAAGTATGGCACGAGAGCGAACGCCCTAGACAGCTGTGAAGAATTTCAAAGGATCAAGATTGTGATTTTCTTCCTATGCATCGGGACATTTGCTCAGAAATCGTGACTGTCCCAGCCATATAGGGACTGTTGGCATGTATGTGTGGGTATGTTGGTAGGTTAGGTTGAGGCGGACTAAGATGGCAACCTAGAAATCTTAAGAATCCTGTCACTCCAGTCACAAACACACACTGCAAGCGAGTGTATTCAACTGGAGTTTAAAACAAAAACAATACATTGAAAACCTAAACTTACTGGTCATATGTTTCTGGCAATTTGCACGCAGTATATTCACAACTGACTACTGAGACACCGGAAAACAATGAATTACAAGAAGCTTGATAACGTGCAAACTCAAACTGGGCATCAAGATTGCTAGGCATATTTGTCAGGGGTTATCGTTAACACTGGGAAGTATAACAATTTATGAATACGCTTTTGTTCTCCCCTACAGGTAATTTCGGACTTCGAGATGACCACCAGGACGAATTTCACAGATAGACAAGGAAGGACTAAAAGTCCTAAAAACTAAAACTCTAAAAACTTAAAAAGCAAAGCCTCATCTCTCTGTCCCACTGTAGCATACTCTCTCCCCTTAGTCTCTCCTCTTCTTCAACAGGTATGTATGGAAAATATTATATAAAAATATCACCTGGGCCCTTGTGGGGCCTCGGGATCCAATCCTGTAAACAGTTTGCTGTACGCTCTGTCCTATTTATATCGCTAGTATAGAAATGGCAGTTAACATAATGGCCATGGCCTGCTTGATCTGTTTCAGGTTCTGTTGGAAACAGTCCCAAACACGACAAGATCTTCTGCCGCCTTCGCACCCTCACCAACATTGCGCTGTAGTTCTTATAAAAAAAGAGGACATGAACAGCACTTGTTCCTACTCCAAGCAGCACTCTATCTGGTTCCAAACACACCCCGATTTCAGCCTCCCTGCTCTAGAATTGTCTTCCATCACGGCCACTGGTACTTAACATAGAGTAGGGCCTCGCAGTTTGGGTGTGTGTTGTGCTGCTGGTATTCGATCTCCTGGATCGTGCTGCTTACTCCTCTAGCAGCGATGTCAACAGTGCGGGTGCCTTTGAAACAGAGATAAAAACACATAGGTCATTAATATTGTCACGCCCCTCACAAGTGGCAGTGTGTCAGTATCTGTGTCTTTTGGACTCACTGTGTACGACTGGAGGTCATGCAACCACACTTTTAGATGCAGTCCAACAATAATCCACATTCAATAGTCTCTACATGCAGTATTATACTGTTGACTTATCTCGTACTTAAAATATCCATAATACTTCCCTTTGTATTATACTTAAGCGGTCTTCCTGAAACCCTTTTCGCCAGGCTGTAACTCTCTGCAACTGTTTGTATGTGCTGTTGTCTTCCTGCTCCTGCTCCTGCTCCTGCTCCTGCTCCTGCTCCTGCTCCTGCTCCTGCTCCCCAAAATGGCTGACTTCCATTCTCCAGGCAACACCAGCAACCCAGTCTTCACCTGGTGAGTTTTGGCCCCCCTTTTATAGGGCTGTCAGTGGTTGTAATGGGCGTCTCAATTGAATGCACCTGTGGCTGATTGTGGGTCCTTGGAGCAATGGGGACTAATCCCAGTCCCTTCCTTGTGCTTAAAAGTAAATGACAACTAATACAAACATAGTTATAGTCACCTGTGACATATTCTTTACTCATTAAAGTTAAATACCATACATAATTCATATTGTTTTCAATGCGAAAAAAAAAAAACAGCTTATTTGCAGAACTGCAATTAAGTACATTAATTATAAAGGAACAGATACTATTGGATAAACCAATTTATTGTTTGTCTTCCCAAATGGGAATTGTGTTTCTACATGACCTGATCACCCCATTTCACCAATTTCTATACAGCAGCTCACAAAAGATTACTGTGCAAAAGATTGTATAGTAATACACTATCACTTCTGACCTTAATTTCTTTTAAGTTCTGGGCAGATTACCCAGGAAACTTTTGAGTTAGAAATAAACCAACCGGAAAATTCAATCAGGATTACTTTCCTGTTGTGACAATTAATTTTGTAATTGATTTAAGATAATATAAAAATGACATAATTACGTAGTGTACACATTCGGGTGTTCAGTTTACAAGTAGACTTTCACAAATATTGTTTATGAATGTGTGAAGGTAATGCTCATCTACATGTAACAGGAAGTTTTGTGTTATGCTCTGTGGTTACGGCTTCTGACTGCTGTTGGAGAGATGAGGTTAAAAGTCCTGTATCCACCCATAAAGACAAGCCTGGTTCTTTTGCATGATGCCTATAATCCACCATGCCCTAGCTTACTGGACTCAAAGAATTACCATTTAGCAGACCAATGGTAGACCATGTTGTTTATGAATGCCCTATATATAGAAAGGCGCTTCTCTATTCAGGGATGTCAAGGGATCTTAGTGGGTATAACAAATATCTGACCCCAGTCACTTGTTTATTGCACTTATTCATCTATCAAAGTATCAATACCTGCCATGTATTTGTAGTGTATAGACAGAAGTAATGTGCAATGCAGATGCTTGTCTTTTATCCATTATATTACAAATTAAAATGTTGTATACCTGTAAACTGTTTGAAAACATAAATAACCATTTTTTTTGGAGGTTATTAAAGTTTGTGTAGTCGTGTTGTGTAGATTGAATCGATTTGAATCTGCGTATTTGTTATGAATTTGTTTGTATAAGAATTTGTTTATGAAACACCTTCAAAAGCAGAAAACTTGTAGTTTCAAGAACAGTGTGTGCCGTATCCATGTCTTAAATCATTCAGTAATGGGTACAACAGTATATATCATCTCCATCTTCTTAATAGTTAATTTCTTACCTGTTTAATATCCATTTTAAGTGTATTCTTTGTGTTTATCTTATGCTGATTCAGCTTAGATCACTAGTTGCAATGCCTAGAAATATGCCAGAAATACTCAATAGTATTGACCTAGTCCTTCTTACAATATTATAGTATTTGAAATGTATTATTAGTTGCATTTACCACCCTGCTGCTATATGGTAAATCCAATGTACAGTATATTCCTTAGCCCTTTCAGATACTTTAGTTCGTGAAAAAGGACTATGTAAAAGTAATTGGTATTACAGAGGCCTTGTTTGACGTTAGAGATGAAGGTGTTGGTGGAGGCTGCCAGATACCGTACAAATTTGTCTTGGTAGACAGAAAGTCAATTCTCATCAAAACTAGACTGGATTTAGCTGTTTGAGGCTCATTCAAAATGGGCTTACTGGGCCTTTTTGGTAAAAATGCCTTCAGAGAAAGGCCTAGGTTCTGTCAAGGGGATGAAAAATAACTGCAGATAAGCAGGGGGGGCTTTGGTCCAAGGCTGTTAAATTAGCCGTGAGCTTCAGCATGGGCCCCAGCTGACAGAACAGGAGATAAAACTATAAATATAGGGCCGGGGCATTTTCAAGCAGGGCTGTAAATTGGAGACACTGCTGGCATCTTAACGTCCATCATGGTCTCCTTGGGGAAATCAAATAACCGCTAACCATTGATCTCAGAGCCTTCACACCATTTTTTTTTTTGGCTTTGTTTTATTTATTTCTTCAATATTGTGATATGTGTTATACTGGTACTGTAGCTTCTATTTGACATTGGGTTCAGGGTTTAAAAAATCCTAGAGAGAGGGTAGAGACAATTTTGCAAATCTCCATGTTCATAATATTATGTTAATTCATCTATTTTTCTGAAGCTTGCTGTAAATCTAGCCCCTTTGCTAATTCTAAATGGCAAACCTAAGGCTCATATTAACTTGGAGAGATGCAGAGATGTCAGTTCATGCCTTTATTACTTCTGAGATTCATTATTGTAATGCCTTGTTTATTGGTATTCCAAATTTTAAATAAGCTTCAGCTGGTTCAGAATACTGCTACTAGAATGCTCACTCACACTGTTATTTCAACATATCACTCTGCTACTTAAATCCTTGGACTGACTTCCTGTGAGTTTTAAAGTTGATTTTAAATGTATGCTTAATACCTACAGTACAATGCCCTTCATGGTCTTGGGCCTTCTTATCTTTCCCAAACAATCTCCAAGATCAAAGACTCTTGTCAACTGATGATTTTAAAAAACTGGTTAAAATCAGCCTGGGCAGGAGCTTTTACTTCCTGTGCTCCAATCTCAGGGCAAAATATCAATGAAGCCAGCATAATTGAATTTGGTCTAGAATGAAGACTTATTTGTTTGAGTGTGCTTTTTCAAACATGGAACGGATTATAATCACAATTTTTTTTTGATTGTGATGTTCAAACAGTAAGTTTGTATTATATTGTGACCAAGATCATAAGGACGGAGTCTACCTTTCAGTCATTCATTTTCAACTGTGTATCTCTTACAGGGATCAATTTTAGTCCACAGTCCAATGTCAGAGGTGGCACCTCAATGAAGATTCTTCTCCTCAGACCTGAGGGCTAAATCCTTGGACAAACAGTCAAATAATTCTATACTACATTAAACTATTACATATAACAAAGCTGGATTATTCTTTTCTTGCACTTTTTAATTACATTGGTTAAATAGAATTACCCAAGGTGAGATAAGTTAGAAGATGTCAAAAGAGATGTTCACAAACAGTCAGATCAGAAGAAATCAGGGTAACACATTTTATAATATAAACTGTCCACAAATGCTCTATAATGAAGAGCGTGAAAACCTATTTGGTAATCGTTATAGGAAGTAATGTCAAATTTTGGGTGCTTTATAGCACTGATAACTGCAGTTCATCTTCTGTTTGACAACTTCCTAATGCACCCCACTCCCCAACGTACATGCTAAATAATAAAGCACAAAGTATAATAAAACAGCTTTCACAGCACGTCGGATTGTATTACTCACACACTTGCCAGTAGCTTGGCCCACTAATCCTATATCACCTGTGAACACTTTAACTGCAGAGATTCTTTGAAACATTTTCAAGCTGCTCTACTTGCTAAAGCGCTAACCCCACTCCTGGAGAAGATTTCTCTCTTATTCACAGTAGAGGTTCAGGATTGAGCAAATCGGGGACTACAGCCTTCTATCAAAGTGTGTTAAAGCACAGTTAAGTGAGGTAGGTCACATGGTAAAGCATTGTAAAAAAAAATAAATAAAAAAACATGACTGAAAGAGCATGCAAGCATTACATCATCAAGTTTTGGTCAACTTTGAAGTATAAAAGCAAGACAACCTGACTCCTTTCAATGGCCCTACTGCCACCCAGACAATAGGTGTGACATCATTGCTTAAATGTTTGGGTTGTAAAATATATGAAATATCAACCTCTACTACAGCAATCTTGTAATCCTAATGTATAGGAAATATAAGATCCGTGGAGGTCATTTAAATGGATTGATGGTACTGCATGCATGTTTGCAAAACTGTCCCGAGGTTGTTCAGTCAGATACTGGTGCACTATTCACAAAGCTCTAACTCATGAGTTATTTAAAGAAACTCTGTTTCTATGAATAAAATAACGTTTTGCTGTGGCATCGATAGGGTTAAAACCTCTCTATGAGGGACAATGGAAAGCTATTTGTGGAATGTGGTCAGGCTAAATTGGTTAATTGATTGCCAATTTAACCTGGCCCCATGTATAAAAGCACCTGAATAAGTGTTCAGGGAGGAACACGGTAAAGAACAGCAGCTTGGGTTATTGTAACAAGTGACTAATTTAGAGTGTGGGGTGGTATGTCATTTATAATTTTTGTGTGTAGTTATGTGTTCTTTTGTACAAATTATTATTATCATTTAAGATATTGGTTGGATTTTGCGGTGTGATTTATTTAGATTAATGTACTGTTTTGAATATGTGTGCATATTGTTTATTTTTTGTTTGTTTCACTAATTAGTAATTGAGCACAATCACATACCTTTCCTAGGATCGAGACTATAATTGCCACAGGTGCGTGCCATTCTGCATCAATTGACAGACTGCTATAAAACCAGAACCAAAACTACAGAGAGGAGTTGAGAATGAGAATGTGGACATGGAGAAAGTTGGACATGGTTTTTGGTTTTTAAACTTTAATGGTGCAGCGTACATTTTGTGGACCCAAATACATTGGGATATTTGCATGGCAGGAGACAGACATGTTAAGTAACAACAAGTGTTTTCAGTCTTGCATTAGGCCTTTTACCATCTCAATATGCTCAATTCTACCAACTTTCTCATCCATTAGCTGCAGAAGGCTACTTGCTTAATTTTTAGTTAGTAAGCTACTAAAAGCTGTTGGTAAAATCCTATGGCGACACAAATATATTTATTGTGGATAAACTAAAATATATCCTTTCTTCTCTTACTATACCCAGTTAGTGGGAAAACATACCCCCCTTTTTTTCTAATACACTTGACTTTCTCTGCCCAGTTAATTGGAATACCAATCCCTGCTTTACTTTGCTCAGCCAAATTCAAACAGAATTGTAATGGAAAGTATAACTTTAGTACTCTGTATATTGCTGAAGGCTCACATTTTACATCAGGCATGAAAGATGGCTAAATGAATAGGCCTTTGATCACTTAATTTTTTCTGTCTGGAGCGCCCTACACTGACTGTGGAACCATGACACTCCTGAGGCACGATGACACATCTTGAGATGACTCATACCGCACCGCAGTGAGATAATACTGGTGCAGTATTCCCTGTTGAGGACCAGCACACTCCGTGAATAACAATTGTATTTCACTGCTAAGGAAGGATAACTCCAACTCGCTAATGTGAACGGCCACAACCAGCCTGATTTTTTTTTTTTTTTTATCTGAGAAGGGGCTATTCTGTTTGGGAATTCAACAGTTGTGACATGACCTGGGTTCTGATATACCAGGTCAACTACAGTTTCACGGTCACTTACTCTTTGTTACAACTGTTCCCTGCGCTGGCATTGAATTTTCTGAGAGACTTAAATGACCTGACCACTTAACCTTCAATGCCTGTGAGGGATATTGAGAGCCATATCAGATAAAGATGAGCTTCCCCAGTTCCCCAGATCTCAAAAGAAAATCTAATTGGATAAGGAGTATTGGTTGCTACAGGTGTTACTTTGATAACCCTGTCACCCTCCTGTGCCCATGGGTCTGTGCTTTACATTTGGTGTTATTGGCATCCCACACAATAACTTGCATATGTGTTTTGACTCCAGTTTGGTTAACCAGTTGAGACCTTTTCCAAATAAGCAGCCAGGTTTGGTTCTTAACTTCTGTAGGGTGTCTTGTTTCACTATTTCCAGATCACATTTTGCAAACCTTAACACACTGCAATAATGTCATCTTAAAGACTGATCATGATTCATTGTAAGAATGGGCTGCATTCTCTAAGCTCTAAGGAAAAATTATATAACCCTAAGCTTATAGCTGAACGATTTGGGGGTATTGTGGAATGAGAGCCTTGAAAATGGACTGTCAATAAAGTCAGAGGAAGTAAGGCAGCTTCTAAATGCCATTGTCAGTCAGGACACCTGTGAAAAAATACAAGTGGAACAAATTGAAAATAAAAGCTTGTTAAAATATGAAAGAACAATGGAATATTCTGCTCTTTGGTTGGCGCCAAATAGACATGGACGTGGAGGCTTGTGTGACTGCCTGTAATGTCAGTGTCTTTCCCTTGCTAGAGGGCATGGTGCTAACATTTAATTACCAAATAAAACATCACACATAAAGTAAATCATTTTTATAACTACTGCACATCCTGTCACGTGTTATTGCTTACAGATTCCTAATGACAGCAAACAAACTCTGTTTGCTCACAATGAATTAGTGGAATGTCTGTTTTATTATTTTTCATTGGGATTCCAAACTCTGTTGCCCTGCAATAATAAGACACGGTACAGTTTGGATTAAGAAAGGCTCCCATTAACAGCATTCCACAGGATGACGAATTCCTTTTAAACTAGGGTGGAAGCACAACATAACTGATGTTTAATGTTAGTACATTTTAGTTTTTAAACAACTTTAGGGAATGTGTAATTGATATAAATAGATATAATAACAAGCCATATGTTAAATCAGGGCTATCCAGCAGATGGCTGTTGAGCCACATGTGATCCTTGAGGTCCACAATATGGCTCTTCTGATTTAGAGGTGAAACCTAGATAATCTGTAGTTTTTGGTAGAAGCATCGGAATTCAAAAATATAAAAAATAAAAATGCTACTGTGAGGTGTATACAATTGAAGCAGTGTGTTAATGAGCACATCGATTGAAGCAGTGTGTTAATGAGCACATCGATTGAAGCAGTGTGTTAATGAGCACATCGATTGAAGCAGTGTGTCAATGAGCACATCGATTGAAGAGCAGTGGTTTATGAGCACAACAATTGAAGCAGTGTGTTAATGAGCACAACAATTAAAGAGCAGTGTGTTAGTGAGCACAACTATTGAAACAGTTTGTTATTGAGCACAATGATTGAAACAGTGTTATCTGAATCAGTGAGAAGTCAGCCTTTTTTGTCATTTATGATTTTTAAAATGTATTTATTTTTTAACTTCCTGATCATTGGTGTGGCTCTTTTAGCCTAGAGCAGTGATTTTCAACCTTTTTAAAAACTGTACATCTTCTGTCTGAAGGTTTCAGCTCAAGTACCCCTTTACAATTTTCGCTCTAATGAATGGTACCACAGTTACAATAAAAGGTAGAATTTTTTTTCCCGTTTATTTAATATATTTTATGTCACAACAGTTTTGGACTGACAAACTGCAGGTTTAGGACAGAATAGCAAACAGTAATTCTTAAAACTTGTACAAGTATTTTGATGCACAGAATCAAAATAACACATGTATTCACTTTCTATTCTGAAAAGTTATTATTAATAGGCTGTATACTAAATGATTCAAAGGGACTTTTATCGCTTTGCACTTTCTGTGGCTCTTTTATTTTCTTCCTTCGTTTTTTGAATGCAAGTAAGAATCGTATCACCTTTGACAATACACAGAGACTGAGTAGCTGAACTCATTGCACCCAGCCACTATTGCTGTTACTGAAATGCAACAAACCCCAATAATATCAGAGCGGAATCATGCTTGAGTGAAATCACTCATGCTACAGGTGGATGATCATTTTGAAACTATAGTCAGACTGTAAACTTTGAGCTGCTAAACAAAAATGTAATATGTATGCACAGTGGTTTAGAGAGAATATAAAATACTGTTAAAATGGATTCAAGATCATTATTTTCTTTTACTTTCATTGTTATTCTTGCATTTCTGAGTTTCCCTGCATGACTCTTATAATATCCCCAGGGGTGCACTTTCCACTGTTTGAAAATGTTTGATTTTCATAACATAGATACACAAAGATGATTTATTATCTATCCCTTGGCAGTAATAAGATCTGCTTCAGTTTAGACTCACAATAGAACAGACAAGTGTGTCTTCTTACCTCCCTGGGAAATAAATACATACATAAATAAATAGAACACATTGCCTTTGGCTAAAGTGTAAGTACTACGTCAGAGTTACAATTTCCAAGACAGTTGTCCTGTGCGATAATAAGAATGGACATGGATCGCTGAATAATACATGCCCTTATGAAATGAAATATATTTTATAAAATATTAACCTCAATATATTATCATGTATTTCATAATGTATGTGTTGTAATATATTTCATAATATACAGATTATTGCTGTTTTCATATATTTTAGTTTGGAAAAATATGTTGTGAAATATAAGGTAATATACCTATGAGACAATATATTTTTACATATGTTTATATATGTGCTTTATATACAGAAAAACATTGTTTACATTAAAATTAAAAGTTTAATTTTTGTTGTGCTTAATTGGCTTGAGTAGTTTCATTCTGTGTGAGAGTTTAATGAAAAGCCGAAGGCACATTACATTTTAATGTCAAAAATATCCTTATTGTATAAAGTAAATGCCAACCTTTTATATTACCATTGTATTAAAAAAAAAAATACTGTATTTGTAGTCCTTAAAATATCTATCCACCCCCTCCCTTAAAACACCACAGTATCCTGTTACATAATATACATGTATACTTTAAGAGGTTTTTTTCTTTGGATCAAAGAAACAGGATTTATACTTAGACTACCTGACGATTAACATTATAGGAAACATTGACCTTGAAAGAATTTGAACAACTCTACTTCCTTTATGCGTAAGGTATTTTTTGGATGTAGCGTGACCAAGTAACTGATCTTTTTGTCTCCCTAATGCATAGTGCAATAGTAAGGTTTGTGTTCTAAATTAAGGGCTCTGGCATTTATTAACTGGACTATAAAAGACTTTATGTTGCTCAAGACAGCTTTAAAAAGATAATTAAATGAAAGGTTTTTTTTCTGAAAGCTAAAGAAGTGGAGGTTAGCAAACTTACAAGAATCCCTTTTGAAACTGACTGTTTCAGAGGATCGATATGGGTCATTTGAAATATAAACGATGACTAGACCTCACTGTTAATTACAATGAGAAGCTTTGCATACCCACAGGACAGGATAACTAAAATTGCCAAGAGTGTGCCTATCAGATAGCATTGTGACCCCTAAAGCAAACAGCAGTCATCATTCTTTCAGAAATAGGATATCCACACACCATTGATTTATTTGAATTTGTAAATGAATGATTTATTAAATGCTGCTGCCACATTATTACTATGCATGAATAAATTGGCCGCCAGCCAGATATATCAAATACTGCTTCTAATTAGCATGTTGGACTGAATGTCCCATACAGTAGCTTAGTTCTACAGAGAACACTGCACTGTGGATCTTAATGCAGACAAAGAGATTGACTTCTTGGGCACACAGCACAAAACTGCCAGGCTCATTAGGATAAGCAGTATATAAAATAAAGATTGATTCATATCATGTGATATATGTTACCTGATATATTCCCTTCATTATAAATCTCTTTCTCAAGGGTAAACTGGTCAAAAGACAACCTTACTGACAGCCAAAAGAAAAAAAAAATCATGCATAACACTTTCAAATAAATGATGAAACAGTGTGGTTTGAGTGGGCCCTTTGATTGGCTAGGGACATGCTAGAAGGTGTATGTTAATATCTGGGCGACCACCATAAATCGCCTCTTGACACAAACTTAACACATCACCCCGAATTAAAGTGTGATGAACCGGTAAAATGTAAAAACGATGTGGTTACTGTACCTATACAGATGTCCCATTGATGTGTATGTTTTAACCTTTTATTCCATGCACACCAGTGTTTCCTATTTTTCCAAACTGCTTAAAAGTAAAATAATATTGAAGTTAACATCCCCTTTCAATCAGGCCAAATTAAACATAGCGATGCTAGTGAAATTGACCCAGGACAGTAGTGTTTGTCATCTGGAAGGATGTTGTGTGTCGCTGTGACTCAGACCACCATTTAACATACAATGTTATAATATAACATTTCTATATATCGTGGAGGACTCGCATATTGTATAAAAACATATTTTGATTGAAGTTTTGTATATGGCAGCCAAGATTTGAAAGAGAATGGAACTTCAAAATGATCAATCGCTCATGAATGGCAACGGCTGTAGTGGGACAGTAACCAGAATTTATGTAGATCTAGAAAGTACAGGGAAGGCTACTGCTAGTTATACTAGATTAAGAAATCGCTCTTTAAGAAATGTACTTATTGTTTTAGTATAGCTGTGTATTATTTATTTTTATGTTCAGACATTATTTTTATTTTTCCTGGATGATGTGGATGATGCACAAGAAAGATAAAAAGTAAATAGTAAATGTCATGTTTTCAGAAGCAGCCTGAGTTTCTCCAACAGAGCACTAGCAACGGAAGTGTATTAAGCACACTACTTTCTCCATAGCATTAAGGCACATTCCGACATTGAAAAAATAAAACAAAACAATAAAAACATATTTTAAAAATACATTGTTTTTATTTAAAATGTATACAGTGTTCATTATGTTTAATCTATCTTCTTTTTTGCAGCCTGCAGGACCTTTTGTATTCTTTCTTTCTGTGTCATGTGATCGATAGCTCAGTGTATTTAATAGTTCTGCATTGTTTATTTACTTATCTCTTGAGCGGGAGCACATGTCAAACAAGATGGCTAGCCTCCAGGATAACAGCTACATTCTGTTGTAATTCTAAATCATCGTCCCCCTCATGTAAATTGTCATATTAGACAGTACAGTGTTCAGAGGCCCCAGTGACTTCAGGGAGTTTGTAGTGGGAATCCAACAAATATATAACAAGAATGTCAATCCTGACTCTCAGTTAACACAACAGTGAGCCAATCAGAATAATTTTAAAGAGTCGTTGAAGTAACCAAACCAATTCAAGGCCAGACAAGGGAGAACAAACACCGCATGGACACTTTATTAGGACCTCTACCTCATATAGGTTGTCCACCTTTTCCCTGATCACAGCGTTGGCACGATGTGGTATAGATTCTACAAGGTGCAGGAAGGTGTCTCGAGTGATGTAATCCATTTAGTCATTAATATTTCAGACTTGACAGGCCCCTCTAACTGTCTTTTCCCTTTGTCTCTCACATACTGTTTGCAGCCACAGCTGTCTCTCATGGCAACAACTTTTCCTTCACATTGCAATTGTTAATACCCTCTGATGACTGTACCTGTTATTGTGGTACATGCACTATCATGTGAATGCTGCTAAATCTTTGCCTTTTTCAACATGTGGTAGAATTTTTGCAAAAAAGGATGGTCCAGAGAGAGATTGTGGAATTATATACTTGGATTTCCCAAAGTCCTTTGACAAAGTGCCACACGAAGTAATAATATTCAAGGTAGTAGATGGAAGTGCCGACAGAAGCAGAAGCTGCTAAGGTGATAAACTTCTTATTGGACTTATGCAACAGTGATCAGCTTGTAAAATGTGTAGATGCCAAAAAGATGGGGAGAGTGGTCAACATGGTTTCAGGGATCCAGGAAAACCAAAAGGGTCCCATACCAAACTGGTCTGAAATGGAGCAATTGAAATTGTATGTTAATAAATTAAAAGTATTGCACGTCGGTTAGCAAAAAGTAGGGGTCAAATGCCAAATGGGTGGCGTAGAACTAGATCAGGCCCGCAATGAGAAACACAATGAACAGCCAGTGTGGGGAAGCAAATAAAAGACAAACACAATGGTAGATAGCCAAAGGTTGGTGTTAGAAGATAGCCAAATGTTGGTGTGGGAAGATAGCCGGGCCTTATTGCTGTTAACCACAAATAATGCAAGTATTAACAAAATACTGGCAGTGTTTTTTAGATTGGGAAGACACAACCTTCCATGGTATCTATACATTGTTGCTGTTTCTCCAGTCTTCCCCTGACTCGCCTTCTTGAAACCTTTTATTACCTTCATTTGGATCATTTAAGCAAATGAAACAATTGATTAATTGATTGTCCCACTGTTTCCTCCATTTGATTCTCATTCTCACATTGCTGGAATGGAGGGGACTACGAATTTGCATGCAGGAATAAGGAACTAAGTTACCAGATTCATTTGGTATTAATTTGTTATGATACAGCTTCAGTCTTAAGACCACACCCCACATTTTGTTGGTTTTTTGACTGTCCTTAATAGCAAGGTTTCACTCTTCCTGTGCTGTAACCATCAGTTTGTTCAAATTAGATCTGTCTGGGTTAAATCAAGATTAATAATTCTTTGCAGGAGCCACAACGTAGAGTTGCTGAAAATTGTCAAAGGTGGAAACTTTTAGAGAGATTTTGAAAGACCTTGAGAATTTGTTAGATCTAAACAGGCTTAACGATCACCCCCGAGCAAGACTTTCAAAGTTCATTAATTAAAGAGCAGAAAACAAGTAATTAGATTGCAATGACAGAGCACTATAATAAGCTAAGTGCTGCTGATACTTAAGTCCGGTGTTAACTCTCTGGAAAGCTAACTGCAAATTGAAACTGGGGAGAAATTAATAAAAATGCTAAATATATTTGTGCTGGAACACAATAGCCTCAGTGTTTGGTATTTAGATCCCACTTGCATAAAACCAAAGTGTAAAGCTTCATTATTCACATCCATCACTGCTACCTTGTATTATGCCTCACTGCCTCTAGTTAAAACACACAATTAAGAACAGGGTTTTGCATTAAAGCCTCATAACACTGAAGCCCCAACATCCTCCAAAAGCACAAACATTTCAGCCAAGTTGTGAGAAGGGTGTGAACATTCATTATAGTAAAGTGATAGCAGCTAACAAAATAACTGCATGTATCGGACCTGCTTTGCTCTTCAACTAGCGTATCAAATAGGTCTACAGTAACACATATCAGCCATTACACTGGGTTAAAGACCGCTCTCAGTTGCCATGACTCAGGTGTTGTTACATTTGTACTTTTTTGGTCATGTCACCTCAGTAGTGCCTTCTGGATCAAAACATGTAAGTAAATAGAGGAAGCAGATGGTGGGTTAATGACAGGAAAGAAGCCACTGAAAGGTTGCGGGTACCAGATATCTTCAAAACTGCACATTTGAGACCTATATAATGAACTAGCTGAAGCACCTGGCGTTGCCCGGGGAAATTCAATATTTCAAGCATGACAAATTGTTGAACACTAGCCTTATGGTTTCCTATAAGTTACCGATCTTGGGTGTCGCACAATGCAATCGGACCTCTTTCCCTATATATAACATTGTTTCTTTTTTTGTTTGTTTTAGTTTTTTGCCATTTTTTTAATTTTAAAAAATGTTGTTCTTTTTATTTATTTTTTGGTTTTGTGGGTTTCTTTAATTTGAGATACACTGCCACTGTAGTGATCCAGCAATGGGGTTACTAAATAAAGTACCCCCGTGGTCAAAATCTTGGATCCAAACATAGCCCTCGACCTTCCTCTGGATGAAAGAGGAGGCCATGCAAAATTTGGTTGCACTGGCTCCCTCAGGGTCCGAATGCATAAAGGAACAAACAGACAGACATACTTTCTTCTTTATATATTAAGATGGAAGTGCACAACAGATAAGATTTATGGAATTCTTTTGTCCTTCACTTTGAGTGCTTTGCTACATGATGTGGTTCTGTGCCAAATTTTATATGCAAACAATGGCTACCCTCATTACATCCTGGCATGCACTCGAGGGGGGTAAAATGGTGCAGCAGTAAATTAATTAGGGTATGCAAAGAGGGACAAGACAGAATTAATAAAGGGTACTGTACTGATATAACCTAGTAGTCAAAGTTGTGTTTTTTTTAAATAATTACCGGTGCCACTGTGACTTGCTTCTGGCTGCTTGAGTTTTACATTCTCACTCAAGGATCAAAGCACGGGGTGTAAGGTAGTCAATTTAAACATATGGCAAAGCCCTGTTTAAGCAAAACCCTGATACAATTACAAGGACTCATTGGGGTTAGTTTATGTAACTTTGGATAATTAAGCAAGCACCGTTCAAGTGGGTTTAAAGTAGCTGACAAGTGGGTTTATGGTTTACCTCACAGAAAGACAGACAGTCAGGCAAATATATAGACATTAATCATCACTATAAAACCAGCTGTATCAGTAACACTGTCAATGACATGCTGTTAAGAAGAGGTAATTGGATCTGTCAGTCTCAATTATGCTCATGCTGTTAAACTAGTTAATGAACATGCCACACTGTGGGGCTGACAAGACATTTTATATTTTCATCTGAGTTGAGCTGCAGTCTTGTGACCTGAAACGCAGTACAAGCAGTTTTCTGAAAACTAGAGGTCATATAACTCGTAGTGGTGCTGGTATTCAAAGTAGGCAGGGCTAAAACCTTTTGTGACGTGCCATGCTTTTTAGTTACAGTGGGATAGTGACATATGTCTGCCCTACTTAAAATACATGCAACATCAACATAAATGTATCTTTTGATTTTACCTTTTGTTTTCTCTAAGCAGCACAGAGAAGCCTCACTCTGTACCTTCTGATGCGATGGGTTCTAATGCAATTGTGCAGAACACATTTTCAATTCTGGACAAAACTAAGGTTCAGGCTATTAGATTAGATGTGCCTTTTAAACATACCTCACCAATCAGCAATGTTAATTATAGATCCCCAACTGAATGCTTAGTGTAGTATCTCAACACTCTAACTCAGTTTCTCTTTTTTTTCAAACTAAAATCAGACTACTGTACTACAAATGCAGAAGGATTTGCTTTTACACCAATCACATTAAATAACTGCATTTGTTCTCACCTTTTTTACTTTATTTTAAACTATTGTTCTAAATTCTGCTTCACAGCTTTCAATCCAGTACTTCATCTCTCTTCCAGTGCTTGCACAGTGCTGTTCTCCCCAGCATTTACTGAGACTCGAAACACCAAATTACGTTGGACCAGCAGAGGTGATACACTTCTTGATGTGACTGGTGTAAACATCGATCTTTTCAGTGCATGGCAAGCTGAGATTTGTGCTAACACTTCTAGGCTGCTTAATGAAGGGGAAACTAGCAGTGCACAAGAGATATGATAAATTCCTAAGGAAAATATTGGTGTTTTGTTTCATTGTATTGTAGACAATTGGACTGTTGGGAATAGGGAATTCTAACCTAACCCTGCCAAACCCTGCCTAACACAAACTTAATTAACAAATTTGTATTTATTTATTTCAAAACCAAACATAAAAAACACTCTTTACAGGTGCTGGGCCCCAGCCCTGGCACAGTGCTTTGTAAGGTTCGATTTTTTCTTAAAAATAGTAAGTCAGGGCTCCTGAGTGGCGCATCCGTTAAAGGCACTCCACACGTGCTCTGTAGCCTGGAGGTCACCAATTCAATTCCAGGATATTCCACTGAAGTGAAAAGAAGTGGACAGCTGACAGGACAGGTTTCAGAGGATGCATGTATCCATCTTTGTCTCTCCCAAGTCAGCATGGTGGTGGCAGCAACAAGCCAGGTTGAAATAAACAATTGGGCTGACCAAATTGGGGAGAAAAATAATTGCCAATTCCAAATTTAAAAATAAATAAATAATAAGTAAGTCATCTTCCATTAAGTTTTAATGAAAACAGTTTTATTTCAGGAATCAAAACACAAACCAGAGCAAATCAAATCAAATGTGATGCATCAGTGATGCAATATGTAGGCAAGAGTTTAAACAGCCTTACAGCTAAATATATTTTTATGAATCTATACCGTCATTACTATTCGCTACATGAAATACACTCTGTAGCACTTCAGTGTCTCAACATCCTTATTTTCAGATAATTAGGACTCGACCATCACTCAAAGAATACAACTTCTCATGCCATATAAAAGAGCGCCTTAGAAAGGTTGGATAAAATGATGCTGTCTAATCAATATTTTAATTTGACCTTTAATTTCCAATGCTGTTGTACACTTGTTGTACCATAGTTATTAATTTCATCCTCCTAGACTGTGCACACCTAGGTCAAGGAGTATAGATTGGGTGATTAATCCTTTACCTCAGATGGCAGAGCAAGTTTTAACTGAAGATTAATAAAACACTCCTGATCCAGTTTGTGTAACATCATAACAGGATACTTAAAGTAATTGTAAGAAAATAATTTGAAGACGCGCATGTTGTCACTTTGAAACCGGACACCTGGGGTTACACTAGGTTTGTCCTTCCAAGAAGTCTATTGTTCATTTCACCCCAGCAGTGTCTTCTGGTTCAAAGCAGGTTACTGGTTGAAAGTACAGTCAATTCTTGATACTACAAATTTATGACATGGTCCCGGCCAAATTTAGCAGTCAGTTATTGTAAATTACTTCTTATAATACGAATTTACTTTACACAAATTTCCTGTTATTTTGGAGCGCCCCTCCCAGAGAAGAACAGATCCTATGCCTAAGCCTTTTATACTCTCTAAGAATGTTCACCTACACTCCAGCATTTTGTAGACTTTTCTAGAATTAGGTTCTTGTAAACAATACTTTCATAGCATCAAAGGGCATGAATACTTTTGAATTGGCATTTTTTGAGTTTTGCAATAAAAATTGCTGTAATAAATAATTGTAGACATTTGTTTCTTTTTTTCCTCATCCACAAAAGCAAAACTTTTGCACAAAAGATTTTTCCTAAAAAACTCTTTGTTTTCGAGAATTTTCTAGAAATTATACATTTCCTTTGGGGTGTCTAAACTTTTGACTCAACCTTGGTTAACTCGACTGGTGGATAACTCGACACCTTTGCTTAATACTTTGACAGACAGTCTTGGTCCTGAATTTTGTACATATAAAAATGTGCATCCTGCCTCTTAAAATTTTAATTCAACATCACACTTAACTCTTAACACGACACTTATTACCAGAGTGGTGTAAGAAAGAGGTACATCATCAGAATGTGGTACACGTACTAAAATTTGACCAGCAGAATGTCAGAAAGTGATACGTTGTCACATTAAAAGTGGTATGCTGTCAGATTTTGGTACATGTGCAATCAGTTGCGATCTGATGGGTGTTTTCCTACTTTCAAACAGAGGTACATTTACCATTAATTATACATTATTTTTTTGCAAGCTTACCCCAGAAACAATTTCTCTAAAAAGAAAAAATAACAATTCATGACAAACAAAATAAAATGAGTCCACCGCAAAGGTGCACAAATAAAAAAATAAACAACACCCAATGTATTGCAGGTGATAAATATTCACATACTATTTTCTTAATGGTGGAAAAATATGATAAATTACATTAACAATGATATAAAATACTAGAAAATATGATACATTTAATTTAAAAGGATATAAAAGACCATACTATATTCTTAATGGGGGAAAAATATGATAAATTACATTAACAAAGATTAAAATGGGCACTTTCCTGCTTTCTTAGTGGAAGTTGTTTAGGTGTTGTTTTTTTAGGCATGCGCAAGCAAGCGCAGTGTTTATCGTGCACCTGAAAATAACACAGTGCTTACAAAGGTACCACGGAATGTTCCTGTCAGGACACTGCACTCTGATTGACTATCAGATTTTGTTAATAAAGCAATGAATAATCCTCTCCCTACACTGAAACCATAACTTAATGTCAGTATCTTATATTGCAGTCATTACACATCTAAAGTAGTTCATGTTTGGCAGTGAATAAACTAACAGTGAACAAATTAACTTGCTAAATTGATCAACAACTGGCATTCTTCGGAAATTGATGATTAAGGGTTGCCTATAAAAGTTGCTGAATCATGGCTCTCCAGGACCAGGGTTGGCCACCCCTGGACTAGTGGATAACTCGACACTGTCGTTTCACATGACTGACCTCTGACTGGAAATGGATCATTCATTCATTCATTTGCAACTCCCAGTATCATTTCATAATGAGTGAGAAGCGAAACTTTCAAAACAATGTACAGTGTTTGATTTCTGTGTGAAGCTGTAATTTGTTTATTATTGTTTTTGTCCACCGAGTTAATTTTGTATAATGTACATTTGTTAAGTTTTGCTTGTTTTTAAGCCACCAAATTAATATATATATATATATATATATATATATATATATATATATATATATATATATATATACACATATACACACACACACACACACACACACACACTGTATGTAATATATTATAATAATTAAAAACAGGCTAAAAAGATTTTCAACAGAAGCAAAGAGATTAGTGAATTTTAAAACCTGAAATACCATAATGTATTACTGAACACTTTGTTTTTTAGATAATATACACTGCACGTATCTTATGTAGCTGTTACATGAGAGATAAGTGGTGTATGTATAAATATATAACCAGTAGACAGGTTCAGGGCCACTAGAAGAAAGTGCAGATTAATTTATCACGAGCCACTTAAAGCTGCAAATGATGCACTTGTAACAGGCAGTGTTGCAGATTCTGACCCCTGAGAGGAAATGAGGTTAAAAGCTCTACAACCACGAATGCAAATAAGCCTGGCTGTTTTGCATAGTGGTTAAGACACTTGCAGGTGATGTAAGTGCCCAAAGCAGGATAAGCTGTAAGTAGAGTAGTGTGAAACAGTATGTGTCTGACTAAAAATAAATAAATAAATAAAAAACATTTTATTTGGTATACATGAGTGCTATGTGATTCTTGGTACTAGGTCTCGGTCTAATTTTAAATAACCTGTGTGCTGCTGTGGTGGGAAAGCAGACTGTAAATTAATATTTTGTGGTGCAATTCCTATTAATCTATAATCATGTAAAAGCCCTCAAGTCATCTTTTTGTAAACCTGCCTGTCTAAGGTGTTACACTTTGTTAAAATATTTTGAAAAACAAACTCAAATCAAGCAATATTATCTGCTAACGGGTAACATAATATTATATTTTTATGTAGTGCATTGATAAGGAGGCTTATGACAGGTTGAGTGATTATTATTTTTTGTCTCACAGTGGCCAACAAAATATAATCACCTTGCAGGCTGATAAAGTAATAGAAAATAAATCAGAATATCAATCAGTTGAATAAATAAACAATAGCTCCTGCTCCTTAAAAATGAATCTGTGACTCTGGCTGGTCTATTTACATTTCTTATCATCAGATAAACAACGAAGGCCCAGTTATTTATCCTGCTCTGAATGGAAGAAAGCTTAATCATACTGAGCAGCCTGCTTAGAATGTTTGAGATTTGTGAGGTTGGTTAATGATAATTTATGAACTGCCCAGCCAAGTGGGTAGAGGCAGGGTTATCTGGCTGCTTTGCAGGGAGATCATAGCAGCTGACAAGCTTAATTAATTGTCATTGTTTATTTGCATGTGTTAAATTAAATGTATGAAAACAATATCTTGGCTTTTTGTTTTCTGGAAGATTGGTATTTCTGTTATTTATACTTGATGAGACGCTAGGTATGTTTTGTCTGTCAACTCAAGCTGCAATTTGTTTTTGTTTTAAGCAGCATCTCTCCTCCTTTTAAAAATGACAGTTGATTTTTTGATTATGTCCTCAGTGTAAATTAAACTGGGAACGGCCAAATAAAATATTTTACTTTGGCTGCGGAGAACAGAATGAAACAGAACACCTGTGCATACAGTATCTACTATGCATTGTTAACATGAGGATTGTGTGACATGTAAACTGTATATTGCCATTATTAATATAGGTTCTTGAGACTGCTTTTGTTATAATTACATAACGACCGTCCAAGTGGATCATTCAGATTTTCATTAGTAAATGGCTAACTAGTTATCCATAGTCTATTTGCCTTTCAAATCGCAAACTGCCCACTAGCTATTACTTGGCCTTTCAAGGTAACCAATTGCCTTCTATAGGCAACCACCCCCATTTTGCTTTTTGATTACCAACAGGTTACTGTTTGTTCAAATGGACAGATTTTATGAAAGCAACTGTACCCATACAGAATGCAGTGTTTGAGAAAATAGGAAATCAAAACTAACAAAGCAAAAGTTTTTTTCAAATATGACCAAAAACATTTGGCTTCCCAGAAACTGTTTAATGCAGGGCTGAGCACTGCACCTGCCTTTCTGCTTGTGATGCCCTCAGTATTATACATATGTTATAGATCACAACACTTCAGCTTTTTTTCTCAGTAAGTCTAGTTTCATTTCAGAAGTTTTATTTTAACCAATAGGTTGTCAGAGGGGGTTCTTTATGATTGCTATTTCATACCTCTGAGAGGTGGAGGTTGTTTGTCTTTATTACCTTTCCAGTCTGCACATTCTTTTTTCTGATTGGATGAATATCCTTCAGGGCTAACTTTGAGCAGACTTGGGTGCCAGAATCGCCACAATAAATCTTGAACTGTTCGTATGAAAGCAAATGATGAGAGAAAACAATATTTTATTCTACTAAACTCCCATACGAATAAATGTTCTCAGCAAAAATATTGTAAATTGATTGTATTTTATGAATAGCTTTTTTTTTTCTCTAAAATTTGCTAACAAAAATTGATGAGACACCTATACAACATTACATTTGTTCAGGGAAATTCATTTTGGCAAGCATTGCTTTATGTTTAAATTTTGATTGGTCCAAAGAGTCGGAGCCTTGAAGATAAACTAGTGTTCTCCAAGTTTGGTGCACTTTTGCTTGGGGATAACAAGCAGACCAGAGTCGGAGGACCTCAGCTTGCGGGCAGGGACATAGCGTGTCAACAAGTTGAGGAGGTACTTGGGACCTGTGTGATGAAGGGCATTGTAGGTGAGCAGGATAGTTTTGAAAATAATTATTTTACAGGTAGCCAGTACAGCTGGGCAAGACAGGAGGTGATGTGTTCACAGTTTTTTACATCTGGTAAGGATTCTGGCAGGGGCATTCTGAACAAGCTGCAGTAGGTTTATGGTGCGTGCCGGGAGACCACCATAAAGAGAGTTATTGTAGTCAAGTCGAGAGGAGACAAATGCATGTCAAAATATCTCCCCATCCATGAGGGAAAGGTAGGGACGGACTTTGGGTATGCTTGGAAGAGAGGAGATGTGAGCATCAAAGGACAGGTTGCTGTCAAGAAGTACACCAAGGCTTCGTACTGTGGGGGAAGGCAGCAGCAGACAGTTTCCGAGGTTCAAGGAAGCTATATTGAGATTCTTAAGTTGAGTTTTAGATCCTGCTAGAAGGAGTTCAGATTTGCTAGTGTTCAGCTGAAAAAAATTGGAAGACCTTGATGTCTTGAATGTAAGCTGAGAGCCGGACCATGGCAGAGGGGATTCCAGGGTCGAGTTTGAAGTAGAGCTGGGTGTCGTCAGCATAGGAGTGAAACATGAGGCTGTGTAGGCGGATGATAAGAGATACACAAATTATTAACTCATTAAAAATCACAAAAACAAATATTGTACTCATAAAATAGTATAAAATACTATTTTTCAATTAAAACCTAGGACCATGAAAAATGAAAGAGCTCTTATCACAAAGTAAATCTATCTACCTCTCTCCCCTGCTCACTGCTATAAAAACCTTGACTCTGTCAGAGATTTCATCCACTCTGAATACTGTCATCTCCATGTACAGTACTTAGATAGAACTATTACCTGTTTTATAATTCAATTATATTTAGATCCCTTAATCAGGGGGCATTGGATTAATGTATGGAACCCAATATGGTTATATTTAGAATTCTATAGAGAATATTAAACTCTCACACACCTTCATGTTTACCATGGTACAATGATTATGTATGCTTTGTTATCATTTTACTTTGCTTTATTGCACTTTGCTATGCTTTTACTAAAGGGATGCAATTTACAATCTAGTTTGTAATTTTTGGTACTAAGCGTGTATTGGACTTCTTCCTTTGCGTTTGGCTCAGCTTTTTGTGAACACAGGTACAAATTAAAGTCCATCTCATTAAAATCAGGTTGATGCAACCAGAGTAAAGTGAACAGCTAAGGAATTATTACTTACTTGAAGCCAGCTTGCAAATTGTTTAGTTAATAATTAGGAAGTTGATGAAGTAAAAAAATAAATAAATACAATTCAGTAGCGTGCATATTCTCTTATGTGTTTTATGCAACGTTTACAACCATAAAAATTAAACCATACAAAAGGAAACTCTAAAGCTCTTTACTTTGTTGTTAGCAAAAAAAAACAAACAAACAAACATAGTAATGATGATTTGGAGTAAAGATCTGATAATGTAGCCCTTTTAGTCTTAACACTGTCCCATCACTTGCTGTTGGTAGTGATTGGAGCAACCATAAAAGTTTGGGTTACCGATCACTTAGTAGGACAACAGTAATGTATGACAGCATACAGTTAAACGATGTAAAAAATACACTGTATTAGGACCTGTATACCTGATTGGTACTACCCTAGTGTGGCTTATTTATGAATCATTGCTGCAGTTGTACCTTGATGCCGATGGATACTTTCAAGATGATATTACACCCATCCACCATACTAGAATTGTGTACAAATTGTTTGACTAGTGTAAAGGCTGTGATCAGGGAAAATGGCAGCTCAACTTGATATTAGGCACGAGTCCTAATAAAGTGGCCAGGCAGTTTATATTCGAGGGATCATTACACTATGTCAAGAAACAACTTATTTCACTGCTTTCTGCCATGCTTGGGTAGACAGCCTCACTGACCTTTAATACAGTTTCATTTTAATGATTAGAAAAACCCTAGAACCTGGTCTTCCATTAACTTAGATTCCATGCAGAAAGCAGCAGAGTCATCCTTTTACATCCTTCCAGAAAGTTTCATTACTTTCAGTTCAAGAATACCTTTCCGTCATTTTCTTCTTCTCTCTCTTAGCCTCCTCACACCCAAGTGCTTTGACTGCAGCGCTTTCCTTCAGACGCAAAAGGAGCCCCCAGCTTCAAAACAGCTCAAGATGGTAAGTGATTGATTTATAATGTATACACTTAGTGTGGATGAGCAACCAAATAGTGCTAAAAAAATACCTTTTTTAAAATATTTAAGTATTGTATGCATAGGATAGTATCCTGTGCAATACAAGCAGGTTTAGCATCACAGAAAGACAAAGGCTGCCCTCTTATAATAATTTTGAGGATCAATAAATGTAGTGGCAGTTGGATCTCAAGTTTGTTGATCAAATGAGAATGAGCTGTAACTCTGATAAATTAATCACCCAGCACACAAATTGCCCAGTCTTTCAATTTACAACACTAACTCAATTTGCTGAATAAAGTACCCTAATACTATTTGATTATAGGGCATAGGAGTTTTTTCCATATTATTATCACCAGCAGTATTGTCACTGGACCTGCTGAAGATCTTTCAATTCTTTGCTTGTATTTTCCTATTCAATTCGAAGTATGCAGATGAAGTATGCAGAGTTGAGAGCATTTTAAATCACACTTGGAATTTTTTTTGCTGCCATTGTCATGACTGTGAGAGGTGACTCTCTGTTGCATTCATTGGTGTTGTCGTTTGTCTCAAGAGGGTATACTCGATAGATTCCAACTATCTTAAGTACAGGACAGGTTTATGCTCATTTAACATGGTTTATCTCTTTAAACATATAACAGATAGCCAATTCAAGGGCTAGATTTTTGACCGAATAGGAGGTACAATCAAACATATTGATCTTTAATTCTGTAGCTGAAGAACGTTAGTGGAAGTGCACATCTGCTTTTTAGTTTAAGGTTGTCAATGGAATTTGACCTGCTGACAGGATCTGGGGGCTGCTGCTCTAACAGAGTCTCATGGGGAGTCTCATCCAGCTAAGCTCCTTAACACATGTACAAGTCAATAAGAACCAACAGGACTGAAATTTCATGGGGAACAGCTATTGAATTACTGCATGTGTGTGTTTTACTTTTCTTTGTATATGTACAGTTTTAAATTGAAGTTTGCTTGTTTTTTTTTAAACCTGTTTTTTAATTATATAATACACTTATGCTAGTAGATGAAAGTCAGATACATACACCTTCACTTAAAGTCATCTTTGATTTTTGTTGCTCTCCGTAGCTGCTTGTTCTGGCAAGCCTGTCTCTTTCATGCAATGGTTAAGATCTGCTGACTGGAATGAGCAGGGTGCATTCTTGCTTAGTTTCTCTGTGCATTGGGTTGCCTCACCCTGTCGATCCCACTGGAATTCTTCACAAGAACCTTAACCACTGTATTGCATGGGCATATATACACAAACATTTTTTTTTTTGGGGTGGGGGGACGGGGGTGGGGGGGGGGGGGGGGGGGGGGGGGGGGGATTTGGTGTTCACAAAAGGTTTAAATGATTAAAGAATCATTTATTTCATGACATTTCATACAAAAACTCTTCAACTGTATAGAAAGTAAAGTAAACACTGTACTGTATACAGTGTGTGTATATCATGTGATGTAGTAAGGTATGTAGTAGAATGGCAGCTCACTACCCACATTCAACAATTCACACATGCTCTCCACATGGCTGTCACTCTCCAATGAATGTCTTTTCCAGGTTTATATAGCCGTTCAATTGATCAGTGGCTTACATCTTTTTTCTATTGGTAGCCATTTTGGCTTTAGACCATTACCCATTATATCAGAGCCAAGATGGCAACAGGCCTCCCCAGTACTCAGGGGTCATAATGTTTCTGCATTCCTATAATGAACATACACCCAATCAGAAAAAAAAAAAAATATATATATATATATATATATATATATATATATATATATATATATATATATATATATATATATATATATAGATCCGTTGGTAACTGCACTATAACAGATGTGATTAACATTTTTACTCTTTCAGGTACAGGGAATGGAAGGCTACCATTTCCAAAACTGGGCTCTAACATACAGCTCCAACCCGGAGCTTTACTTCCAACCCACCTCCATAGAAGAGGTCAGGCAGGTAGGTCTGAGTGTTATTAGAGCAAAATGGGAAACTAATGATTTTGGTCTCTCTCAGCTCCTTTTACAGTTTTGGAGATGCAGGATGTCTTTCACCAGTCAGAAGTCTTTCACAGTTGATTAGTTGTCCAGTGCAGAGCAACATACTGTAGTCAAGTGCCTCAGGAGCAAGGCAAATAAAACAAATAGATCTGTTATACAACTTCAAACTCTGGATCACTGGGGATTCCAAAAGGCTTGTCACAAACAAGCAACCGCACAATCATAAAGCAAGAGTTTCAGAACTGTACTAGCCTTGTCTCACCTACCAGGGTTTATAAACTGTTCTGGGATAGAATGGAGGACAAAGAAGATACAGAGAAGAAGGTGTGACATGACCACAATTCTTCAGTCCTGCTGTGATTTGTATAGTTTTTGCAATACGAACAATAGTCAGTCATGCAACATTGATCTGAATGCATCCTGTCAATATCATCCAAAGGCATGGATGATAATGTCTGGTGGCCGCCTCATTTAAAAAACCCTGATTTTACCAATGTTCCACATATGCAATTTGGCATTGAGGCAAATGGCATTTATATGTATTTCTGTAGACATGTTGAGCACTGGTGATGACTCCCTGCAGATTGTGAGACACACTTGCACTCATTCCATCAAAACATTTCCAATGGTGATACATTGGGTCATCTATGCTTTGATTCATCTGCTAATGTGACGTTATTATAATCCATGTTTAACAATCATTTATCTTCGCTATGCTGGCAGAAGTAATTGTATTCACTCATTTATCCATGTGACAGATGCCTTGTCCCATGTTTCCAACTATTGAAGGCTTGAATGCTGATAATAGCTGTCTGTCATCAGTAATAATAGAATTTGTAATATTCCTATTTGTTGAGCATTTTCAATGGAAATGAGCAGAATGACGAATGTGGGAATGCTTATAAAAACCCTGAGATATGCACAAAATACAAAATGATAGATAGACTATATACTCAGACAGTAGTAATATAAGTGCAAAATAACACAAGAACAATTAAACACATTGATTCAGTTCCTCATAGATCACTAATTCCAGAACCAGACAGCCCTTGAAAAATACCAATGTCCCACACATCCACCACGCTCCCATTCCCTTCGTCATGTATCTGTCTCTGCCCAATGGCTTCGGAGCTAAGTTTGAAATGATGACTGCTGATGAAACTGTTGATCCCTTTAGGATTCAAATATGATCACACCATACAGCCTGGTTAAAACAGTACATGTATTCCTATATTCAAGTATAGGACAGTATAAGGATGCAGCAAGCTAAAGTTACTCATCATTGATCTCTTTACTGTTTTTTTTCTGTTTGCAGATCCTGGAACTAGCCAGGCAGCGCAGTAAAAAGGTGAAGGTGGTGGGGGGTGGTCACTCCCCCTCAGACATTGCCTGTACAGAGGACTTCATGATTCGGATGGACAAGATGAATAAGGTTCTCGAGGTAGGAATGTAGTGAAACAAATCTATGAGCTCTGGAAAAAAAAAAAAAAAACAGTGACCTTATAAAGTAGAATTAATTCAGATTTTTACAGATAAATTTTTACTGCAGTACAGTTTTCTATCTTGCTTCTGAGATGCCTTTTCCTTTGTTTTCAAAATCTTTAAAGAAATGTTTGAGAATTTCTGGAGCTATGTTATCCTTAGTGGGACTACCATAATGTACTAGCTGAGCACACCTAGTTCTATCTAAAAGCTTTAGTTGACAAATTTTCCAAAAATCGTCCAGAGAAATCACAAAAAGAAAATAGCTGGTTAGCTGGACAAGTCTTTATGATCATCTCAAAAGCACACTGCTGTTTATGAAAATAATGAACTTGTTTTCAGGTGGACAAAGAGAAGAGGCAGGCTACAGTGGAAGCTGGGATTTTTCTGTGTGACCTGAATGAGGAATTGGCCAGACATGGTTTGGCTATGTCAAAGTAAGCAATGGATATTGGAAGTTGTTCCAAGAACATTTTTCACAGAATGTAATATGTTAATAAAAAAGCATGTTATACAAGGGTGAAATTCTGTTGGTACTCACCAGTACTCAAGCAGCACAGTTCGTGCTGCTTGCATTCTGTTTCCTCATACTGCTTCTCTGTCTCTTAGCTGCTATTGGCCACCATTAAAGTCAGTATAATCACTGTATGTTGATTGGCCAAGCTTTCATTTTGACTAGATTTCATCTTGGTATGCGTCACAAATCTCTGCCCATTTCGCTTTGTGTCAGTGCTGACTGGTTGATCAACGAGAGAAGACTTGAGCAGTGAGATATGAAAACAGCGGCATGGAGTAATTATAATTTTCTTAAAAGGTATATAAGGACCTTTTTATTTTATTATGTTACATGTTCCCATGTGTTGCTACAACCATTTAAGTAAGGTGGGTATATTCTTTGAATTATTATTTATTTATTTTTTACATCTTGACCCCTTTTTTTCACTTTTAAATTGTAGTGTTCTCTGGCTGTTTCTATTATAGCTCGAAGATGGCCTCTCATGTATTTCTGAGAACTACATTTCCCATCATCCTCCTGCTCACTGGTAAATCCATCCCAGTTACATATTTGAGCAGGAGCATGATGGGGAATGTAGTTTGAGTGGTCCATGTGAAGCCATCTTGGAAGCAGTGGAATGCAATTTAAAAGTTTTAAAAAGTGGTCAAAATGTAAAAAAAAATAAAATTAAATTAAAACAACACACACTCACCTTACTTAAACAGTTGTAACAACACATGGGAACATTTAACATAATAAAATAAAAAGGTCCTTATATACCCTTTAAGTTTGGAGAAAGTTTGGAGAGTTTCATACATGGTTACATGACTGGAATGTAATGAAGAAGGTTGTTCAGCTCCAGTACGTAGGTTTCGCCAGAAAAGCTCAATGCAAGTTCAGAACCCAGAGCTACCCGAATGCTTATGTGAACACCATAGTAAAGGAAAGCAATTAAAATGATATTTGGAGATGTGATTGTGAAAAAAAAGTATATTATTATTATTATTATTATTATTATTTAATATAATTATTTCACTGCCTGAATATTTCAATGGAAGTTATATCATATATATATATATATATATATATATATATATATATATATATTATATTATATCAGACTTGTAGGACTCGAGTATGTGTCTTAACATCCTGAGCTCAGACACTTAATATGTTTTATTACCACTTAATTACCATTTACATGGAAAAAACTGTTGTCCTTTAGCACCTATACGGTGGAATCTTTTAACCCACTTGCAACGTTACACTGTACGCATTTTAAACAGTACACTGTTACCAATGTCACCGACTACGAGCTGATTCTGATATTATAGTGTGTGTGTGTGTGGTATATATATATATATATATATATATATATATATATATATATATATATATATATATATATATATATATATATACATACACACACACACACAGTATATATTAGGGCTGTCATTCCATTACAATTTTTGATTGTTTCATTGATGGTCATTATTTGATTAATCCGTAATTGATTGCTGGCCTCCTTATGCTTGTACTAGATTATCAGGCCCAAAGGCTGGGGCCACAATATAACACCTCTTTGTGGCCTACAACTGGCTTATAAAATGCTACTTCTAGAAAACAAAATATTTTTTGTCACAGAACAGTTGCAATAAGCCTTTCATAAGAAATTATAGTTATCTGCTCATCTTCAGTTCTTTCCTGAAATAGTTTTGTAAACTGACTTGTTATTTTGGGCGTGTGGACGAGGGCTCTTCCCCTTACTTCCTTCCTAGCATTAACATCTGCTAATCCTCTTTACACCCCAACCCCCCGTTCTCTCCTCTAGATTCCCCTTGGGGGAAGTATCAGTTGCTTCTGCCAAGGCGGCTTGCCGTGAGCCAAGGGGAATCTCCTCACTCTTCTCTGTTACAAGCGCTTATCTTGCATTATCACTTCCCGAGGTCTCTTCCTCAAGCAGCCCTCAATCATGTCCAGTGAATTCAATGGGGGAAAAAATAATCTTCAGCTAAAATTGATACAGATTTCCCAATGGAACTAATGTTAATGTCCAGCCAAGTTCTAAGTACAGTACAATGATACAGAAAAGAACGGCCAATGAAAATCAAATGAATCTTTTCTATTAAAAGCTGCCTATATCTTGAGTTCTGTTTTGATGAAACCCGTTTGTTTTAAGATGCTGCTATATATGCTGGGGGTGTAGACGATGGTTACTTAATTGTTCCTGGTACTGATACATGTGCTGGTAGGGACTACAGTATGCTCCTGGAATAGGGTAGCTAAGGAAATACAATAGAATAGGTGGAATTGTTTCTAAAAATATCTTGGTTTAGTGTTTTATCCATTATACAGTTACTGTAGACATTGACCTTTATTTCACCCAGTGTCTGTTCAGAACATTCTGTTCCATGCAAGTTTTAAAACAATCCTACTGCTCTTCATTAATCAAATTAAAAAATGAAATTAAAACACAAGCACACAACAGTGATTCAGTTCAAATCGTTCTATAAAATATGGAGCACTTCATGTTTGCAAACAACAATCTATCTCAGGATTAATCTTTTCAATTAACCTTGTGGGAATGCTGGCTGTGTTTCTCTGGAATGATTTTGTTGACTTTCAGGAGATTAGTTACAGTGGTTTGTAGTTAGCATCTTCTTAACAACGTGTGGGAAACTGAAAGCCGGTTTTAAGGATACTGTGTTTGGATCAGACAATGGACTGTATGTCATATTTTATCTTCCTTCTTGAATTTTAAACTACTTATCAGCAGCAACTAAAACAATATAATAATAATAATAATAATAATAATAAATAATAATAATAATATATGTCTATAATAATATAATAATTATTTTATACAGATATGTCATATATGTATTATTATTATTATTATTATTATACAACAGAGAACAAGAAAATGATATACAAAAATGAGAATGCAATATTTGAATGGTAGAATAGATATCTGAATTGGCCAAAGTGTCACTGAAAGTTTTTACTCAGTAAAACTAATTAAATTCTGCATGATGAATGATTGTGCACTATGGTCAGAGAATACCATTTTTACCTGGGCAGGAGCAAAACTACTGGTATTTAAACCTCTGCAAAACTCTCTGGAAATCTTTCTTTGAAATTCATCCTTTTTTATGTTCCATTAGAATCCATCACTCAGTACTGAAATACCTCCAGTGTTTTATAGATGTGGTCAGGAAATTTATAGAAATCATTCAATACTCTGCAAAGTTCCTCCTTCAGAGTGTCCTTCAATAAAAAAGAGCATGTCTGTAAATTCTCAGGTCTTTATGACTTTTTTGCCGCAGCATACAATCTGTTGGTTCCTGGCGACGGCAACGGTTCAGACTGGTGTTTTAGATCTGAAGGATGTAAAGCGCCGATCTCTATTTAAAGCAATACTCCAATTAAAAAATAATCAGGACAGAAAGTAAAATAGTCTTCCTTTTTTAAAATGGAACACATTAAACAATGTGCCTTTATTTCCACAATAAACTGCAGAGGAAAGACCTTCTGATTGGGAGTTGAGCCTTTCTGGTTTTGATTCTTAGTCAAGTCATTATATTACCATTTGTAGCTCTGTCTCCATTTCCAGTGAAAACAGTTGATTGTTAATATGCCTAGGTTATTCTTAACAGTTTTAATTCATTATTGACACTTGTTTTAATTTAAGGTATTATAAAACATTTGTAACTTGAATTTGGTGCTAGAGGAAGGAAATGGGTTATAGCAATAGAGTTTGGGAGCTGCTGGTATAACTACTACAGTGCTATATTTGCCTATTTTAAAGTGGCACAGAAATATTGTTTTTACCTTATGCCTTTAAACCCACTCCAAAATCAATATTTAATTTTACCGTCCCATGTGATCAATCCTCTCTGCTTAAATGGGATACAACTCTGGGGGACGGTTCTTCCCAATGCTATTCATTATGTTTAATTGGGACGTCACTTATTTTAATCAGGATACAATATTTTCAAATGTTGAATGGAGATTTTCAGAGCAAGACAGGTTAACGTAGCACAGTGCAGTGAGTATATGATTATGCTTTGACTTGCATAAATTGCATAAAACAGGAGTCTTGTGGTGCCTCGCCTTTCATTTTGTGTATTAATAAAAAACTGTGATTCATTTTGTTTAGAAATAAAAAATAAAAAAAATGGACTTGTATTTTAAAGTATGTATTTAACATTTAACATTTAATCATAATGGGATGTGATTTAATTATTTTCCTTATGTATAAACAAAAAAGTGTGGCTAAGGTCGTCTCAAATGCTTCTCGTTTGAGACAGCCATAATTCAGAATATTTTTACTTCTCTCGAGGCATCCCAATAAAGTGGTGCCAACTGTAATAACTGTGTAATGGTGTCTACTGTGAAAAAATGGAAAATGGCCAAGTGAACATCTTGTTTTGTGATTACATGGTAACACTGTTGCAGCTGCTATTTCCAAGTACACACTTATTCCATCTATAGTTACTATGTAGGATCATGAAGCATTCCAAGTTTTAACATGATTAATTATGGTTATTACAGTGCTTTACCATGTTCACATGTTCTTTACCATGTTTTCACTGTGTGTTTACTCAGTCGATTGCTTTCTAACTCGAAAGCTTTGTATAGTGTATATAGTGTAGAGAACAGCCAGAGCTGAACCATCTTCAAGATCCTTCCTCTTTTTCAGCTAAGGAAGTCGGTTGTTGCCTTTTTAATAGAAGGCAATCTTCTGATCTTCGGATTTGACAAATGTCAAAATACTGTATGTAATCAACAGACTTACATGGGCCATTAAAATGAAGGCTGACTCATTAACTTTTCTTTACATTGGCATCTCTATATTCCATTATTTCTCAATGGGGGGGGCAGCCAATCCTCACTTCTCTTGAAAAACAAGGGGCTTTGGTTTGCCTTTTGTGATTTAGCTGTCAGAAGATACCATGGGTTCTTTCTTTACATTCCCAAGGATTTTGTTTCTGATTACTTCAGGGAAGAATAAATGTTCCCCTATCACTTTGGGTTCACTGCTCATGTCAGCTTAAACATTCTATAACACCGTGTTTTTTGTTCCTGGGTAGTAAGTGTTATTTCCTAATTGCTTATGCCTCAAAAGTATAGAAAATGGCTATTATTCCCCACAAACTTTGCTTTTGTGACCAGGACAGTGATATTTCAAAATATCACTATTTCCAATGGGAAAACGGGCAAATGTGTGTCTTTTCGTTAATATAAAGTCAGAAAAAAACAACATATGAATCCAAATTAACATGTATTTATACTAAAGTAATACAAAAATGACTACAAAAGATTTAGAAGTGAGTAGTTTTTCGAGATTTACGATTATACTGTAAATTTAAGATAAGCCATTTTCTATACTTTTGAGGCATAAGCAATTAGGAAATAACACTTACTACCCAGGAACAAAAATTGTGTTACGTAGTGTAATCAGTCTTCTCCAATATAGAGCAGCAGTTAGACAAACATACCAAAAAATACCAGGGACTACCAAAAGATCTGGGAGTGACAAGCTAAGACTTCAAACAGGGACATACGGAGTAAGATGGTCACTCAAAACAGAAGGGCCGAGGTTACAAATAGCCTTATAAACTGAAAGCAAAAACTTTAAAACCAATACAAACTTAACCGGGAGCCAATACAGAAACCTATGAACTGGAATAATCTGATAACTAGCTTTCCTGAAATTCACTATTCCAGCTGCAGAGTTCTCTATCAAGCTAATACTGAGGCATTTGATAGAACAGCAAACAATGAGTCACAGTGGAAGATAGGTTGAGCGAACTAGTTGAGGGAACTAACTTACTTTAGCCTAGAGCAAAGAAGAATTAGGGGGGACTTTATTAAAGTTTCAAAGCTTAAAAGGATTTGACAAAGCACAGAAACCAGATCCACAGTACACAGTTGTAAATGAAGTGGAGACAGACTTCACAGCAGAGGGTAGGAGACTTTACCTTATACAGAAAGTGGTGAGAGTATGGAATGGGTTATCTAGTCATGGTGTAGATGCTGAATAACTAGGATCCTTTAACGATCCGATTTGACAAGGTTTTGAGATCTGCCAGCTTCTATGAGCACACAAGTGGCATTCTCTCATTCCTTAATTTTCTTATGTTCTTATGTTAAGTTATGAGAGACCAATAAGCAGGATCTCAGTTTTAGCTGTATTAGATTTGCGGTAGCTCAGCAGAATCAGTAATGCAATTTTCTAACTTTGCTCCTCTCTCTGATTTTCCAGTTTAGGTGCAGTAGCAGAGGTGGCTGCTGCTGGGGTTATTGGGACTGGCACTCACAACACAGGGATAGAACATGGAATTCTGCCCACACAGGTTTGTGTGACTATCCTAGGACCTCAGGGCCTACCCCTCTGCAAAGCAGCAGCTGGCAATATATCTACTTATCTTGTACATCTGTATATAAGACAAGCTGTGCATTTCACAAACTCTTTCTGACAACTGTATTTTACATGGTTAACTCTGGATTCCTCCCAGATGTACTGAATATACAAAGTCCTGGTTTTATCTAACCAGGCTTCATGCCAAGGAAAACAGAACAGGTGCCTACTCAGCAGAGAATTCACCAATACGTTCCATTATTTTAGGACAGGTGGTGGTGCGTAAACTCTGTGCTGGGTTTGCTAGATAGAAGCCAATGGGAATTTATAGTCTTGCAAATTGCAGAGATAAACAGCATCCATCTTGTATCAAGTAATTGATTTAAGCATGTGACTAGGCACACTAGTTGATAAACATGTGCAAACATGAGGGTACCATCTGGGCAAAGGAAATTAACCTTAATAACTTCTGCAGAAAATGATACATTTAGGTTTGTTGAGCATCCTTAACGCCACCCTTAGGAACTGCCACAACAAGACATCCTGAATATAAAGCAGTTTACATCAGCATAGATTAGAATAATTTTTAGATTCTGTTTAAAACTTGTGGTTGCCTTCAAAACTGCTCTTCAGTTCCTGGTTGGACAAAAACAGCATATACTGTATGGTCCTTGCAATACGCCATACAGCCGTATCAAGAACCACAAAATAGTTAAAGTACAGTATAATCCCTTAGAAAAGTTCATGGTATTTTTCCAGTTTTACTAGGCTTTTCCCATGGCTATACTATGCATTACCATAGTTTACCCTGGTTTGCCATGTTTATCAATATGTTTTACCATACCTTGCTATTATATACAATGCTTACCTGTGCCTTTACTATTCTTTATTACACTACTATGCTTTTATTATAAGTAAAGTTAAGAAAATAAGAAAGTTACAAACAAGAGGATGTCATTAGGCCCATCTTGCTCATTTGGTTGTTAGTAGCTTATTGATCCCAGAATCTCATCAAGCAGCTTCTTGAAGGATCCCGGGGTGTCAGCTTCAACAACATTATTGGAGAGTTGGTTCCAGATTCCCATGATTCTCTGTGTAATAAAGTGCCTCCTATTTTCTGTTCTGAATGCCCCTTTATCTAATCTCCATTGGTGACCCCTGGTCCTTGTTTCTTTTTTCACACTGAAAAAGTCCCTTGAGTCGACATTGTCAATGCCTTTTAGAATTTTGAATGCTTGAATCAGATCACTGCGTAGTCTTCTTTGTTCAAGACTGAATAGATTCAATTCTTTTAGTCTGTCTGCATATGACATGCCTTTTAAACCCGGAATAATTTTGGTCACTCTTCTTTGTATTCTTTCTAGAGCAGCAATATCCTTTTTGTAGAAAGGTGACTAGAACTGAACACAATATTCTAGATGAGGTCTTACTAATGCATTGTAAAGTTTCAACATTACTTCCCTTGATTTAAATTCAACAGTTTTCACTATATATCCAAGCATCTTGTTAGCCTTTTTTACAGCTTCCCCACATTGTTTAGATGAAGACATTTCTGAGTCAACAAACTCCTAGGTCTTTTTTATAGATTTAACAAGTTTGCTTACTATACCAGAATCCTGACTGCAATACAGTATACCCACTCTGTACAATAATAACTCAACAACTGCAGATCAAAGCTCTTGTGTCTGTTCACCAGGTGGTGGCTCTGACTCTGATGACAGCAGGTGGAGAGATCCTGAAGTGCTCCGACTCTCTGAATGAGGAGATCTTTCAAGCAGCCAGACTCCACCTGGGCTCCCTCGGAGTCATCCTGAGCCTCACTATCCAGTGCGTGCCAGCCTTCCGACTGCACGAGCTGCAGTTCCCATCCACACTCACAGAGGTAATCTTCTGTCAGTCAATGCAATGCATGACATGATTTAGACTGCTCAGAGGCGAAGGCATTGATATACCGGAAGCAATTTATTTGCATGCATTCTTTTTTATCCCTTTTTTGTAGCTGGTATTTTGAGATGTGTAGATAAAAGCCGAGTTCATGGATTTGTTTTTTTGGTGTTTTTTTTTTATTTTTATTTATGTACTTATGGAGAACCAGTGAGCCCCCCTGTGGTTGGTGAGAGTGTTGTTTGTAGCCAGCCTCATTATGAAGTGAACTCAGCTCTCAATGTGAAGTATTCTGTTTATATAACTAATGCAAGATATGGAATTAAAGTAAACTATGGCAGTCTGTAGCAGTACCATCTTCCTGTATAGGGACACTTATGTTTTATTTGTTCTAAATGCAATGTTTGCTGGTTTTGCGAGGGCATTGGAAACAAAGTTTTCAATTAGATCAATCAGCTACTAGCAACCAGAAGAGCACTGATAAGCTCACCTTGGTCTATCTTCTAATAAGGTCCTGTATTTCCATAAAGAAGTCAGTTTAATGTATGACATGGCGTAGACTTGACTTGTACTATTTATAATATTAACATTAGGCATGGTCTGACCTATTTCATTGTTTTTCTATACTATTGCACAGGTGATGGCATTGATAAGCCACTAACTATATATGTGCATCCATTTTTGTTTTGTAACTGGTATTTTGAGATTAAAGCTGGGTTTATGATTTTGTTTTGATATTTTTAAAAATAATTTAAAGCCTTTAAGTCTTTCAATGAGATATTAGAGCTGTTTGCATGTATCTAGCCAGTGGCTTTTCTTTGTTGAAGTTTTAATGCATAGATTCATTACGCAGGTAGTTGCAAGTAGAAAGTGAAGGGCTGGTGCCAAGGTAAGCATGGCAATAACTCCTGCAGTGTAAATAGAAACCTAAGGGCTTGTGCCAAGGCAAGCTTGGCTCTAAGTCCTGCAATGTTCCACACCCACCGTTGGAGATTGCTTCTGAGCCCACCTTTTCCTATGCCTTCATGCTATGCAGGTCTATGTCTCAGAACTTAAACAATAAGCAGCTTCAAATTACTTTTTATTCATTTGTCACTTTTCCTTTTTTTTTTCTTTTTTTTGTAATTAGAGTGGTGTGATCTGTTAATCCAGTATCCAGATCCAAAGCAAGTCCATATAAAGACAGTTACAGAAAAATGGAAAATTACTCAATACTGGAGCAACAACCCCCCCCCCCCCCCCCAAAAAAAAAAAAAAAAAAAAAAAACCATTCATTCAGAATATTTTCTATTAGATCAGAGCTTCTCAAACCCTGTCCTCAGGACACCCAGTGTCTTCTGGTTTTCATTCCAATTGAGCTCTCAATTACTTAATGGAACTAATACATAAACAAAATACATATTCTTAGCGTTTAAAAATAAATCTGCAACTTTAAAAGCTGAGGACATTTAAAAAGGTCTAATTAAGTAAGTTATTAGTTCAAATAAGGGGTCAGTTAAGTAATTGAGAACTCAGTTGGAAGGAAACCCAGAAGACACTGGGGGTCCCCAGGACTGGGTTTGAGAAGCCCTGTATTAGATGAACAAATATATACAATCTCATGTGAAGCTGTTTGCTCTTTAAAGAATAGCTTGGTCTGAAATACCACAGTTATCCATCGCAAATGTTTGAGTTAGAATTACCTTTTTATATCATACCATACCAATTTAATTTATACAGCGTTTTGAATTTAGATTTTAAAATACAGACAGACTCAACATTCTGGATACAATTTGAAGGAGCTCAAAAAATAAAAGCCCTTGCACGATAGGTTTTTAATTGAGTTTGTGGAATTATAAATGTTGGTATTACGATTTATACCGTAAGTTACTCCAGGCATAATACATTGTGAATATTTTATACATAATCTGTGAAGTATTATGATCCGGATGGCTGCAGGGGTGGCGTCAGACCGGGGAAATTAAACCACAACAAGGAATGGCGGGGCAAAACCGAGACACTACGGCACTCAGTGATTTTATTAAACAACAAAACAAAAGATTTAAACAAAACAAAAGTAACAAACTGAAGGGCACGTGGGCCAAAACAAATAGATATACAAATAATAACTATAGCAAGTATCGTGCTGGGTTTTGAGCCATCACACCATGCAATTTATTGTTTTCTTTGTAATTATTATTTTACCTCCTTTCTCTAGGACTTGTTCTCCACTCCTTGAACTGTGCAGCCAAACTGCAGGTGTTTTTATTATGGCTGAGGGGTTAACTAGCTATTAATTATGTTATTACCCCTCGGACCATAGTCTGCATGAGTTTAATAAGGATGCATGACTGTCAGCTAATTAAATACTCAGTAGCTGATCAGTCACGCGTCTTCACGATGTATTCTAAAACAAATAAGAGTGGATGGCACCTGGCTCATCCTGCCAAGCAATACATAATACAGGCTTTATAAACACATAAATCATAATACAATAAATTATAATAAAATAGCACACAAATATACATAGGGGCAAGGCTTCCCATCACAAGTATATATCAGTTGTTAATAGGGTATTCACCACTGTGCAATGATTCCCTTTTCCAAAACAGCAGTCAGTCTTTTTATTACCCTGTAGATATGTACTAGATAGCACTTAGCATATTGGTAGACATATAAACACATCAATAGAAAGATAAATAAGGTGTAATTTGAATGGAATGTGTTTCAGTTTTATTATAATCCAATAGTCAGAAATTATCTCTAGATCTTGTACCTTTAATATTCTGCCGACAGCATCATTCGTCCCATGGGAAGACCAAGGTCACAGATAGGCACGTTTGCGGCACGTAGCTCAAACTCAGTGACTGTGATCAGGAATGTATCACTCTGTTGAAATCATGCTCCTGTTGGCCGACTATGTTCTGACTGAGATGGAAACCACCCCCATGTCACAACTTATGTTCTTCATCAAACAGTACATAAATAGATCCTTTATAAGCTTTTAAAAGGTGGACTCAGACCCTGGAAGGCAGAAAGAAAGGGATGGGGCAGTTTCACCAAGCCAAGTGAAGCAGGACACATTTTGATTATTTTGACAGTTTGCACAGTAGTGATTTGGCATCTCAGTTTATTTAATTGGATGGTAAGGCCAGAGCTTGACAGGAACCGCAAACCATACGGTTCAAAGACGAACATCTTACCATTCAATTAACGAGCATGCTTTTGGTTCCTGCAGCGTGACTCTTTATGAAAGTTAACTTTAATTTGACTTTCTCACCAGTGCCAGTTTCTAGATTGTAGCAAAGATACAAAATGTAATGATAGCTGCACATTCTCATCTATAAAGTTATATTAAAGTTGTTCTTTCAAGTGCAATTTAACGTGCCGCTATGAAAAGCGTTTTTGGAAACAAGCCTGTAGGCTTATAGTGTTGCACATAGTGTCTCACTAGTCAACAGGTCTTGCTCCAGCATGCAACTGATTTTGCAGGAAGCTGCAGACAGATGACCTCTGAAACTCTTAAAGTGGGGAACTGTGTGGTATCCTTTAGATGGTCTGTATTTGTCAGCAGGGTTCAGGTGCAGGCTCTATTAGGCCAAAGAAGACACAGTCATGTGCAGTTCCAGGAAGATAAACATATTGGCTTCATAATGATTTCCAAGTACATGTTACTTGGTTCCCAAAAAAGACTGACTGCACTCACAAGTAGGGGGTGCTGTCTCCCTAGTCCCTATTAGGTCTGCTTACATAATGTACAACCTCTCTAACTCTCAACTGGTTCTGGTCCAAACCCTTAGCTGGGGCAGGTTTAAAGATTGTATGCTTCTAAAAGGTACAGTGCAAACATATGGAAAATAAATCTACACAGGACACTGAAAATTCGTTGTCATATCAAACATCACCTAGCAAGGTATTTAAACTAGAAACTGGGGAGGATAGAGAGTCTAAAGAGCCACGTAATATTCAGGTTAAGTATCCTGCCATTCCCGCTACCCACTGAGTAAACACAGAGGTGTGTGCTACAGTAACCTTCGTCAAATTCCTATTACCCCTGCTCAGTCACATGCTCTGGAGTGAACCAATTCACGCCTAGGTTTACTTAATGTCAGGTCTAATAAGGCTTCGTTAATTAGTGATTTTATTCAGGATTACAGGATTAATATTCTCTCTTTAATTGAAATTTGGCTTGAACCGTTTCCCGGATTGAGACTTCTCCACCTAACTATTCCTTTTTTCCAGAAAGATCGCACTGTGGACTTGCTACTGTTTTCTGTAGTGAACTTAGAATCAAACAAGAAACTGCTGAAGGCTATTCATCTTTTGAAGTTTTAACCTTGACATTAAAAACAGTCCATCACCTGTTCATATTGTAATTATTTATCAACCACATAAGTCAAACCCACTATTTCTGACTGAATTTGGGGATCTGCTGTCTATATTGACAGTCAAATATGATAGGATTCTTTTATTCTGCGATTTTAATGTTCATGTTGACATTGATTCTGATTCTAACCCCTTTTTTGAGGCTACTGGATTTCTTAGATTATATCGTGCATGTCAAAGGTCCTATGTATAATTGTGGTCATACTTTAGATCCAGTAATTTCTCATGGTTTAGCTGTTAAGAACGTCATAACCCTATATCTTACTATTTCTGATCATCTTGCCATTCTTTTTGAGGTGAATCTGGTAGTATCTACAAAGGGGATTGTGGATCGTACATTTAAAACCTGGGTAATTAATTCATTAAGTGCTGTTAAGATTTCTGATGTCTTGAGCTCATTACCACTCTGAGTCCTTTTCATTAGATGAGTTGGTTAATACCTACACAACCACCACCTTGACTGGTATCTTAGATATTGTAGCGCCAATCAAAACTCGTAGAGTTAGAGTTAAAACAGCTCACCGTGTTTTAACAATACAACTCTTAAGATTAAACATGAGGGTCTAGAACTAGAACAAAGACGGCTGGAATCTAAACTGCACATTCATTACATCGCACGGAAGGGCCAGCTGGTTAATTATAGGAAGGCTCTGGCATTGGCTAGAACATCATATTATTCTAATGTAATTAAAACAAATAAAAATAATTCTAGATTTCTTTTTGCTACCCTAGATAGATTCATTAACCCTTCATCTAATAGTCCTACCCTTGACATTGGCTCCTCTCACAGCTGCAATGAGTTCTTACATTTCTTTAAAAATAAAATACTAGACATCAGAAATGAGATTCCAGAAACCTTCTATTAAGGAGGACTCCAGCACAATTTTACTAATTACACCAATTAAAGCTACTATGGGGGCATTTTCTTTGATTACCTTGCAGGAACTGACAGAGCTAGTTCTACATGAAAGTTACTACATGCTCTCTTGATCCTATTCCTACAAAACTATTAAAATATGTTATTGGTGTTAATACCCACATTTTAAAAGTTATAAATGGTTCCCTTTCCTCCGGTATAGTTCCCTCAGCTCTTAAGGTCGCTGTGGTAAAGCCTGTGCTTAAGAAACACAATTTGGACCCTAAAGTCCTCAATAACAATAAGCCTATATCTCCAACCTACTATTTTTAGATAAGGTTCTAGAGAGAGTTGTTGCAATTCAATTACAAAAATTTCTAACTCTTAATGGTATGTTTGAGAAGTTTCAATCTGATTTTCGTGCTGCACACAGCGACAAGAAGCCCTTGTCAGAGTTGTGAATGATCTGCTGATAAGCTCTGACTCTGGCTTTCCATCAGTAATAATTCTTCTAGATCAAAGTGCTGTCTTTGATACTGTAGACAATTCCATCTGACTGAATCGTCTTGAAAACACAGTGGGACTGTCTAGCCTTGTCCTACCCTGGTGAAAATCTTATCTTTCTGATAGGTTTCAGTTTGTCTCTACTGGGGAGGTAAAATCGGCATCATTGGAAGTTGTCTGTGGTGTTCCACAGGGCTCCATACTAGGTCCATTGTTGTTTTCATTATATATGCTACCGTTAGGTGACATTATCAGCAGACACAACGTGAACTTCTCATGTCTATGCTGATGATACCCAGCTGTATTTGTCCCTAAAGCCAGGAATGTCTTCTGCCTGGGTGTTGTTAGCTACTTGCCTTAAAAGTATCAAGCATTTGATGTCACAGAATTGTCTAATGTTGAATTCAGATAAAAGAGAGGTTATGCTAGTGGGATCACAGAACCAACTAAAAGGAAATGTGGGATTACATGAGCTCTGAGCTCACAGGATGCAGGGCTGCAGGTTATTCCTAGGGTCAGCAAAAGCAATACAGGAGGTAGGGCTTTTTCTTGTAGAGATCCTAAATTATGGAATGCTCTGCCTTTGTTTGTCAGGGAAGCTGGTGACATTACAGTTTTCAAGTCAAGACAAAAACTGCACTTTTATAAAATGGATTTCTTATCTTAGTGGGTTTTAATGTAACTGTAACTAATTATGTATTACCATATGTGTATACTGTTATTTAAATATGTTACTTCAATGGTGTAATTGTGGCAGTTGTATGTGTGACCTGTTATACAAATATATTGTGGTTTGTTCTTTTTTTTCTGCTATGTACTGTATAGTGCTTTGTGCTTTTTTTTTTTTTTTTTTTTTTAATAAAAAGCACTATATGAATGCAATCAATCAATAAATAAATATGATATACTGGGTGGCATCTTTAAGCTGTTGGTATAGCTGTTTCTTTCATAAGTGACAGTACAGGCTTTTTCTCCCAGTAAAATGTACACAATAGTTTTGTTGCTTACTGTTCTTTCCCCCATACTAATAGCAAACATTCCATTCATCATAGTTTATCATGGTTTTCGACATGCTGTACCATACCTTGTTGTCCTTTACCATATCTCTGTGCTTTACTGCTCTATCCTTTGCTTTAACCATCACAGTAATGGAGTGATTACATTACCTACTTAGGTAAAATATAGAACCAGCACCTTTACTCAAAGTGTGCTGTACAGTAAAGTGGAGACATGCAGGTCTGCAGTGAAGCAAATGGAGCTGGTGTTCTTTAATTGCACAATGAAACTGATTCACTATCTCGCTATCTGCTTAGTTAGCTCAGATTTCCATTGGTTGATTTAATGAGAAATTACACCTTCCATTTGGCACAGCACAATCACAAGTGATTCTGATCAGGCCATTTATCCCATTCAAAACTAATCAAACAGATTTTAGCATATGCTTATCCTTAAGTTCAGTGGAGTCATATAACCGTGTCCGCGGTGTTAAAAGCAGCATTATACAGCTGCACCAGGTTATTAATCTCCCTCAATACAAGTGCGATTCAGTTGTTCTGGGTGCATTCTTATGTTCACTTTCAGCAGAAATGGAGCAGTGAATTTAGTTAGGAGTCAGTGAAAGAGGGTGCCTCTATTTTCTTATTCACTGAAGTATCACTTTTACAAAAGGGCATTTAAATGCCATTCCAGTTTAAAAAGCTGTTTCAGGCTCATCAAGACCTTGTACAGCATTCTAGGTCAAGACAAGATGTTGCATAAAGTAGGCCTTTGGTATACATGTGTAATGTTGTCTGCATTTCATTTTACAGATTTGTCCATGCAATATTTATTATTAATCCAGTTATCTTTTGATAGCTTGTGATTTTGTATGCTACCCAGGTTTTTAGTAAACCATTGATGACCATGATTGTCTCAAGGACTGGTTGTCATCAGAGCAATCAAGTACCAAAGGTTGACTTGCACTCCAGCGTAATGCTGATACATTTATTCATAAGGACATGGATATCTAGCGTGTCCATAATGTAACAAATTTGTAAGATGGCGGAGACTAGAAAACGATTGCTGTAACCCTGCAACTGTCGCTGGTAAACACAGACAAAGTTAAATTACGTTTTCAACTTCTTTAAAAAGTACCGTTCTACTGTATACACTCGCGTCAAAGATATTTCATAAATTATCTTTGCTGACATCTAATGCATTCCAACTACTAACCGACTCTCATGCAATGTCTACAATGTCCCGCCTGTGTTGTGATAGTCATCGCTGATTGGTCTATTATGGTTTGCATTCCAAAGCGTAAAAAGGTGCAGTTTACTGCATACACTGCTCATAAGATTCACAAAAACTAGCAAGATTTACCCTTGCACCTGTAGGTAAACAGCACCCCTAGCTCCCAAGCCCTAGGTGACCATGTTAATTGTTCATGGTTATACTGTGATTTAAACATTGTTTGTTTGTTTTTCTTAAGCTTTCTTAAGACTTGATCAAGAAAGTTTTGCAACACATTTTGATATGGTATGAAAATGTAGGCGTTAAATGGAGGTAGATTTACTGGCTGAGTGTCATGCTTTTTGATGAGATTGCTGATTCTACTCATAGATGTGCGATTACGCAGTACAGGAGGTAGAGTACATATATCCCTAGGTCTGAAGGACATCTTTACTTTTAGATTGCATTAAGATGTTTGTGCAGTAAAACTACTGTGAACCCCTTGATATCAGCGATTTGAGCAAACTTTAAGAACATCAAAATATATTAGTAATATTGTACAACTGCTTTATTGCATAGTATATATGCAATTAACAGCCATTTAGGTGATTGGTTTTCCACTTCCCCTTTTTAAGCTGTGTTAAAAAAAAAAAATCGAACTGTTAAATTACATAAGTAATACCGATTCATAAAAGCACTGTGAAAAGCAGGTCACCTGAAAGCCAACAGCCCTCCCACTTTACAGCAGCATTAATAAATGGTTTAATAGCTTTTGCTATTAGGATGGCCAGGTTCAATTTGAACTAGGGTTGTTTTAAGTTTTAATACAACTAAAGATGATGGTTATCAAAGCAGCCTGGTCATTAATCTATGGAGAGTTAATGATCATAGACTGCCAGGTCATTACTACATGCCACTTATCATTCAGTCAGATTTTTTAAGTAAAGTACAGTACACTTCCTTAGAGACACTTGATTTAGTGCAGCGTCAGAGATGAAATTTAACTCGCCATTTCTTAATGTATCTCCTCAGGGAATGTTATCTTGTTGGGGTCATTGATTCACCCCGCTTCCACCCACCAGGTTAATTACAGCTGTCTCTGAGATCACTGAGGTCTGGTGAGCCTTGATCTATGCAGATACATCCAGTTATGGTAGAGCTTTGGTCCAGAGATACACCAGGTATTAAGTCAATAGGCTTCCAGTAATTGAATCAGGATTGTAAGGAAATTAACCGCTTTCACCATAAAGTCCATTTCCCAATGTGTATTTAGATAGATACCCATGAGATACGATAGTTTTAGCCAAGTTTGCAAGCAGCAGGACGATTCTGAATTGTATGTACTCCATGTATAACGTGCATGATGATTTCCATTACATGAGAGTAGATGTTAAAACTTCATGCTGATTTCAACTCGGCTCTCGCCAAGATAAGCACCAACTAAGACATAGCTTTACAGTAAACTAATGTGATCCATCTGCATCTCCATCCATTTGTGTTTCTTTCCATCTGATGATGTTGATATCCTTCTGCCTGGTGTTGATGGCTGAAGTGTAATGCTGGGTCCAGGGATCAGCCTATTTTGCCTCCCCAGTGCATCAGCACACACAGCGGCTGGGATGCTGTCTCTGGGGATCAACCATAGTGCGGTCTCCCCAGCGTATCAGCATGACAACTGTCTGGACTGAGCCCAGCAAGATACATCTCAGGGTTCTTCAAGTGGGCACCTTCCATCCTCGGTGTTTTGTTGACTAGCCCACGATACTTCAAGAGGGCTTAACAGTGATTCTGGTTTCCCAGCATCACCCCCTCCGTCACCCACTCAACTCAGCCCTGCTTACTTATCAGTACATCAGCGTTACTTTCTTTCTATTGTGCTTGAGATGCCCAGCCAGAATCTTTCCTTCTCAACCACAGCCAGTTGCTGCTCCTTTCTGCTGCTTCAGATTAGTTCTTCACTGTGCGATGCAACTCTTGGCCACTGAACTCAATATCTCTGAGAAACCAGGTTGTAGAGTGTGCCACAAATCCTCGACAACCCACCTCCACTGGGTAAACCTGGACTCTCCATCCTCGTTCTTCCACTTCAGCAGCTAGTTGAGCATACCGAAACACATACTCCAGGTATGTAACACACACTCCATGTGTAATGTGAATGAACGAGGAACTTTATACTACACCTTTGTATAATGGCCATCTCTGTTTTAAAGTTATTGATGGTACAATGAACTTGACCTCAGTCTCATTCATTAGTTGATATTTGATTAGATCTCAAACAACTCAGTCTTGAAGACAAACATTTAGTTTTACTCAGATTTAAGATTGAGACATATGGATTATGTATTTGCAGTTTGCTTGGCAAGCAATGGAAGAAGATAAAAAAAATACCACACTATATTCACAAGCCTCAGTAGACTAAATGGTCTTTTCTCATTCCCATTTCAAATGTTCTTATGTAAATTCGACATTTTCTAACAATGGCAAGGATTACAGTACCCGCTCTTTGTCTGCAAATCTTTTGTGTTTGTCCAAATTAAGGATATATCTGTTCTTGCGGAACACTTTCCATTATCACTATGATCCACCTTATGTTGACATTCAAATGTGTGTGACTCCTCAATCTAAAATAAACAAAGCATATGCTGGTTTATGGTAGTATATGCCAGTGATTTTAAATGTCTTGGTATTGCTGAATTAAATATTGTTCCTCTACAACAATATTAAAATATTTTTGCCTATGAAACACATCCCACAAGTGCAGCGGCACCCCACGTTACCCATTTACTGCCAAAGCAGAATGACTGGTGAGGTGTTTGTTCTGCATTTTAGTCTCTGCAATGGCTGACTACCGTAGGGATCAGTATTAGGTCCTCTGCTGTTTTAATCTACATGGATGATTTAGATTCTGGTATAGTAAGCAAACTTGTTAAATTTGCAAATGACACAAAAATAGGAGGAGTGGCAAACACTGTTGCAGCAGCAAAGGTAACATAAAATGATTGACAACATTCAGAACTGGGCAGACACATGGGAAATTACATTTAATAGAGAAAAGTGTAAGGTATTGCATGCAGGAAATAAAAATGTGCATTATAAATATCATATGAGAGATACTGAAATTGAAGAAGGGATCTATGAAAAAGACCTTGGAATTCTTGTTGACTCAAATGTCTTCATCTAGACAGTGTGGGGAAGCTATAAAAAGGCCAACAAGATGCTCGGATACATTGTGAAAAGTGTTGAATTTAAATCAAGGGAAGTAATGTTAAAACTGTACAATGCATTAGCAAGACCTCATCTTGAATATTGTTTTCAGTTCTGGTCACCCCGCTACAAAAAGGATTTTGCTGCTCTAGAAAGAGTGCAAAGAAGAGCGACCAGAATTATTCTGGGCTTAAAAGGCATGTCAAATGCAGACAGACTAAAAGAATTGAATCTATTCAGTCTTGAACAAAGAAGACTATGCAGCGACCTAATTCAAGCATTAACAATTCTAAAAGGTATTGACAATGTCAACTCAAGGGACTTTTTTGACCTGAAAAAAGAAACAAGGACCAGGGGTCACAAATGGAGATTAGACAAAGGGGCATTCAGAACAGAAAATAGGAGACACTTTTTTACACAGAGAATTGTGAGGGTCTGGAACCAACTCCCCCCAGTAATGTTGTTGAAGCTGACACCCTGGGATCCTTCAAGAAGCTGCTTGATGAGATTCTTGGATCAATAAGCTGCTAACAACCAAACGAGCAAGATGGGCCGAACGGCCTCCTCTCGTTTGTAAACTTTATGTTCAAGACCTGCCAATGCTTCTGTACCTTGCCGACTATGATGGCATCCTCCTAAAGTCGAGTTTGTTTATTATTAATTCCTATATTGTTTTTCTTGCCGAAGGTGATAAAGCTTTTGATCCAAATACAGAGAAACATTGTTTAACCACCTCCTTTATTAAGATTGATCTGAACTTTATCAGATTTTTATTTTTGTATCACTATCTGAAGAATTGTTTTCATCCAGCTGGAATGTGACTGATGAAAGCACAAATTCATATTTATATAAGGTGTGCATGAGCAATAAAATGATCTGAATCCAATGTTAAATTTGAACAATAATATCAATGGGGGGGGGGGGGGGATATACAATTGATTAAAAAACATTATTGATAAACAAATACTCTCAAAAGCATTAAATTGCCAATTTCATCTAATGAGTGCATAGTAAAAGTATGTGTGATGTGGTATTGCAAAACCACTTAGACAAAGACAACGAGCCCTACTCTATGTCTCAAACCATTTTGCCCTCAAGTTCCAGCCTCTTATGCATCACAATTAATTAGTGGGGGGGATGTGTGGAGTGGTTTGTTATTGTTTCTCTCTCTCTCTCTCTCAAAACAAAAAAAGAAATACATTTAAAAAAAATAAAGCCCTGGCGTTTATTTACAATATTTGCCAGTAGATATAGTTGTAATAAACTTGCATAGAAAACATTCACAAAGATCTACAACCGCCTTGAATTTCTTTTTTAAATAAAAAAGGGAAGTTCTTGGCCAACAGGTGGAGCAACCACTGGTGTCACAACAGTAGATACTGCGCTCAACAGTTTTAAATTAAAGGAAAGCAAATCACATATGTACTCAAGAAACAAAGCTTGTGGACAGATCAGCATGTGCATTTTACATGAGAACTTACAAGCTATATGCAGTAACTATAGTAAATGTAATTTCTCATACATGTCTTCCAGCTTTAGAGCTATGGATTAATCTGGCTGAGCTGTGGTTAGGCTAGTTAGATGGGTTGGGAGCCTTCCTACCCGATTGAATTAGCTCCCATATGGATGAATTTTCCTGTTAAATTGGCACTAGCAAGCTAATATATAAGGAGGGGGTTTACTGCCTGAATTTTCTGAACTTTGGACTGAATGAATAAAGAAAGGCACATTTTTTTTGTGTTACCGAGTGCTGTGTTGTTCATCAGTATATGCTCTGTAATTCCAGCCCTGTAGCTAACAACATTCTTATCCATTTGTTATGCAAGTCTTAACTAGACTATTACTGTTTTTTAGACTACTAGTAATATTTAATTGGGTGATGCATAAATGCCCTTTACCATTGAAAAACATTACACCAATTTTCTCATTAACATATTCGTTTGATTCATAAATCTATATTGTGCCATTAGTTGACCCTTATCATAATTAGCATGTGCTTCAGACCAGGTGGAGAATGAACTGTGTCTTAAAGGTATCATTTCCTAACATAATTTCAGCATTTAGGAACATGTATTTAAGCTAGGAACTTATACCATTAAGATACATTTCATGTTTAATTATCCAATAATTAGTTAATTCAAGTATTTTGTTATTTGTAACACATACATTAAATTGCATTGTTAACTCGTCTGAAAAGGATAGGCTACTTTCTGGTTGGAAACATAAAAATCAGGTTTGTAGTCTATTCATTGTTTAAAGTGGAGAAAATGTCAGGCTTCAGTGTGCTTGTGTGGGCTGTACATCAATATATACTGGAAAACGATCCTGCCAGAAAGACTTGAGCTATGACTTGATTACTGTGGATTACTCAGAGGATGCGACCAAGTATCAGCTTAACGGGAGCACAATGACTTACCTGTGGGGAGAACATTGCCTGAAGAGTTGACCTGCTAGAAAATCAGGCTGTTCCAGTATAATGAAAGAAAAAAAAAAAAACACACCCAATTTGTTGTTCCTACATTGATCACTGTCCATGCACAGAAAGCTAGTATAGCACTTCACATATTTTTCATAGGATTCCATCTACTGATAGAGGTGGCTCAAGTCATTTTAAAAGTAAATATTTTAGAAGCCTCCCAAACACGTACTGGTGTTTACTATTTACAGCTATGTCAAAAAGTGTTGCATCACCAAGGCTGTAGCCAGCTATGAGGCACCTGAGGCATGGGCCTTGGTTAAAATTATACTAGGAACTATTTATTTACTCACTTTTATACGTTGCTTTGCCACAAATAAAAATGCATTTTATCCTTTGTTGTGCGCATATAGTGCTCAGAAATAAAACCAGAAGCCCTTAATATCCATTCTAGTGTTTTTAGAAGCATTCGACTTTGCATTTGAAGTGCTTTACCACACTTCGTGATCCAGTGTGTGGTACCTGTGTTTTTCCTTCACAATCTTTTACTGCATTTTGCTCTGCTTTTACCATGTTACACTGCAGTAAAGTTTTAAAGAGGTTTAAGAGTGGTGAACAGCCTCCATCTGATAAATATAGGAGCCAATTGATTTTAGCTGGTAATTGTAGTTAATTAAGCTTCTCTTATGTATCGCAATGATGTGTCTTGAAATTACTCTTGCGGCCTGATTATGTGACATGTCTAATTTGTGTAGACGTATATTACTGGCTTTGAAATATATCAAGTCTGAGCGGGTTAATGAGAAATTACAACAGGAGTTACCAATTTAGAATAAGCAGTCATACTTTTAGGATTTGTGCTGGGGTTAACCTGTTAAGGGCCAGTTTCCCACTACTCCAGGGAAACTTTTTAAATTATTATTATGCAAGTATCAATGAGGACTCAGATGTCCTTAACCGGCAGATAATGACCTGCAGTGGTGTTTTTCACTGTGCCAGAGTATGTTTCTCTCCCTGAAGGCCTGTTTTAAGGGGTTATCTTTTGATTAATTAGAAGCAGACCAACAAGCAAAGTATCCAATCAGAATTAACCCAAGCCAAAGCTTTCTGGTTGTTTCCTTTTTGCTATTCCATCTCCCTCCCATCGCATTCCATTCCTCATTTTATAAACACTAGGGGGCAGCAATAAGTTGTTTGGAGTTGAGGTCTTACTGTATGCCAAATGACTTTAGTGATGTAACTGTATTTATATTCTCTGACTTATGTCTTCAACAAATCTTTAAAGCTTTAGGCCTTTCTTTGTCTGAAATGTAAACCCTTTTGTAAAAATGCTCACCATTGAATTTGGCAGGTAAATTTGAAGTTGGCAGCATTCAAAGCAAGACAAGACACAACCCAAAGAATGCAAGAAGAACACTCATAGTAATTCTTATAATGAATCAGGAGAAATTTCTGAGATTCTAGGTAAAGTGTAAAAAAGAAGTAAAATTGGACTACAAAGTGTAATTGGATGACATTTTCATACACGTGAAGGTATTTCTTTTCAACAAGTCTAACCAACTGATAAATTACTTTTCACCATCCAGGTCCGGTCTGAAGTTTCCATTAAAACTAATATTGTCTCCGATACACCTCATTAGCAGGTTTGATTGCCACAGTGAAAGGTGTGGATAGTCAACTGTAACCAATTTGGACTGCTTTGTCCCATTTAGTTACACATCTCGTACAGTTCAATTTTTGATTAAGTTGCTATTTTCTTTGTTTTATATTTCCTCTTTGTTGTTTTATACATGGATACAAATGCTTTTACGAATGGGTAATCAAACTCAGGCCTTGTAAACACTAAAAGGACAGACAGTAGCACAAATTGTATTACTGTACCTTTTCAAAAACAATGATGTTTGAGTAATAAGAAAGAAAGAAAGAAAGAAAGAAAGAAAGCTAACATTTTAGGGAGGATAGAGCAAAATAGCATCTGGAGTGTATGGCAAATGCAGAAGCATCATTTCATAACAGTCAAGTAGCATAAACTCTATCCCTGAGGACTGTACTTATCAGCAAAAGAGAGAGCTGCATAGCATCTGTTTTTTCAATAGACAGCATGAGGAAACCCAGCTGGACCTAATCAATGACCCTCTTGTGTTGTCATTTAGACAGCAAGAGGAGAGAGACCTGAATATTGGGTGAATTGACCTTATTGAATGGTTAAGATGAGTTCAGTATATCAGGTCTAGCTGTTTTACTCTTCTCTCAGTTGATAAGACAGGGATTCAGCAACAAAAGGTCTCTGGGTTAAATCTAGACCCCAGCATACAGTATTTGAGTGTAATTGCTATATATCGTAATAAATAAACCTTTTAAGTTGTACCCAGTGGTTTAGCTACCATCCACAGATGGCAATGTGTTGCCTTACTGTTAATATATGAATTTATTATTGAACAACACTCAGTACTTCAGCTTCAGTACTCTTGATCCAGCCTCCTCTTGTATGGTGAAACAAGAACATGAACAGGATTTAATCATGTAACAGTTTGATCATGGCTGACTCACAGTAGAGGGAATCAAGCTTTTTTTTTTTTTGCCTGGGATGAAAAGTTCCCATGGGCAGTTCTAGTGTTTGTCAAATTGACAAATGTCAGCTTGTGCCTTCATCAGTGTAAACAAATCACACCTTACCTCTTACACCCTTTGCTTTCCATGCTCCCATGTTCATGCAGCCGTTGCCTCGCCTAGTGAACTGCGTTAAATTCACATATGGTTGGTAATTAAAAATAAATAAATAAAAAAAATAGATACTTTGAACATACGTGAAGAAACTGGAATTTACTAATACTACAAACTTGTGTTACACCTTAGTAACCTATTGGAGCAATATACACAGTACAATGAATTAAGACATTCATCTTGACACCTGCAGCAGCAGCATAGATGGAGCTTTGTTTGAATACTATAAACCATGTTATCTGGCTTGATTTGCATCTCTGCAAAGTAAAGAAGCACAATCTGTTTAATTACTGTACACTCCATGGCTGAATAATACAGAATGGGAATTATAAATATCAAAGCAATCCCGACTGTACTGGTGTTCAAGTTTATATTTTAGTGAGCCATTTCTGACCAGTCACTATAGATGACATTCCTATATTGACCTGCCCAGGATCCTCAAGACAATTATCTTTTAGATGGGATTCGCTGAAAAGCATGTTCCTTTGGACGTTATAAAGGATGGAAGGTGGGAGTAAAGCAGAAGCAGCAAGCACACAATCGGAACGGAAAAGGACTTTGTTGTACCTCCCACGGTTGCAGGCACACATGCTTATATGGATTCCAAAAAAGTTCAGTAATTAGCCTTCAAAAAAATGACAGTAAGGATCAGATGGTTTAAGGGTATTTATGCCTTGTGTTTGGCGGATTTCAAAAGCACACGATGTCGTGCTGGGAAGTAACCATGTAAAGAAAAGTGGACAGTCCTGAGGCTGAACTCTGTGTACACAAGGGTAAAAGCGAATAACTGTAGTGATTTAGGCAGGATGCTATTCAAAAGCTGGGGGTGGGAGGCTAAGCAATCTAGGGTAATCAAAGTGTTAGAATAAGGTAGTCTTATGGATTCAGAGTTTTATTCTGCTTTGGAGAGAATCAAATACATAGGGTCGGCCGTGATTGAAACTAAATATATAAACTGTTTCTTTATTTTAAAAAGTGCCTCCCCAATAGTATTCAATAAGAACCCAGCAACCATACTTTGCTACAATATGTTAGCTCATGCTTGTTTTTTTAATTTGTCATTTACCAGTAAATCGGATCTGTCATTTATATGCTCCAGCCAGCCATGTTAACTCAACACTAGCATCGCTCCCAGCAATCCAGGGCTGGGATGTGACAGAGAGTTCATTCAGGTTACCTTGTGTGCAGTCTCTCATCACTTAAACTCCACAAGCCCACTTTCCAATAAATAAATAAATAAATGTCAGGGGGCTTTCAGTACATTTTCTTTCTTTCTTTCTTTCTTTCTTTTTTTTTTAAATAGTATTTATAGATTGTAAAGTTTCTGAAGTGTGCAGCTGTATTATGCGACACATTTAGGCCTCCATCATGTTCCTGAAATGAAATAGCCTAGTAATTTCTGGTTAAAGTTTAATTTGTAGTATTCCCATACCTTGAACTGCAAACAATATTTCAAAATGCCAACGTATATTATGAAACGTACACATCTATGTTATAACTAGGGCTTCTGATTTTCTGTGTTTTAGCCTAACTTTAATACTCTCCTTTTAAGAATTCAATTGATACTTGTTAAGCCATTCATGTATGTCAATCAAACTGAGAAACACATTATTAGTAAAACGATCTGTGAAACAACTAAATGGGCTTTTAAATCGTAAGTCTTACTTTCTCATGTAAAATCAGCAGTGACTTATATTTATTAATGCAAATATAATTATACATATTTATTGTAATAGTGGGTCCAGCATAAAATACTTTTACATTTTTCATTATAGCTTTATAAAGATTAGTCATTTATTAAGGTTACAATCTCATTTGTATATTCTGCTTGGAAATTAAATATTTAGGCTTGGCCAATTGAAAAGCCCATTTAGTTGTTTAACAGAAAGACACGTAAACTAATTCAATTTATACTATTAACAAGTTCCTCAGTTGTGATTGAGATACATAAATGGCTTAACAGGTATCAATTTAATTATTAAAAGGAGAGTATAAAAGCAGTGGCAAAACACCAAAAATCAGAAGCCCTAATTATAAATGAGCCTCTGTTTGTGTGCAATTCACAATTATAAACTACTGCAACTATGACCCACAAGCTAGCCGTCTGCCATCTAGTATTAAGCTAGCCATTTGCCAACTAGTGGTATTTTTAAAAAAACAAAAATACTTGTGTAGATCTCATATTTTGTCAAACATGTCATGGTTTGCCAATAAATAACTTGCTCATTCTTAAACAGGCATTTAACTCAAGAAAACGGAGCTCTTAAAGCAATTTGAGTACCATCAGCAGTGCGTTCCATTCTAAAGAGAATGCACGCAGTGGCATAAAATTCATCTAACGTGAGCTTATTAGAAATAGTTTAATACATTTTAGTAATATGGAATTTCTTACCTGTTTATGTATGTTTTGTATCATTTTCTATTGTTTCATTTATATATATATAAAAAAAAAGTCCCTTTAGTAAAAACATGTGTAAGCAGTAAATCCCAGAGAGGTACGGTAAAGCAAACACAAAAACATGGTGAACCTTGGAAAACCACAGTAAATGCTTAGTATACCTACAGAAATTAGCATGGGAAAACTGCAAAATTACTGTGCAAATTTACCATGGTAAACTTTTATAAGGGTTCTGCTTAGAATATATTTCATATTTAAAAAATGACAACTGGAGGGAACAGAAATTTTAGCTGCTGGTCATTTTTTAATCCATCTCTTTAAATATTCACACTTGGTCCCATCACCACATCATGACTGTGGAACACTGCAGCTTTAAGAATTTTGCACTCTCAAATCAGAGACTGAGGGTTGTTGTCCATGGTGCTGAAAACAGCTGTTTCTGACTGATCTAACTGAATCAGACAGGCATCACAGCAATGCTTCTGTATATCAAGTATCAAGGCTGTGAGATAACTTAAACCACTATGTAATCCCAGTCAGCCTGGAAACTGGAACTACCGAACCCTGTGATGACCCCTGAACTATCCATTCTGTGAGGTAAGCAACTGTAAAACAGGAAAATGGTGTGCTTATCGAAACTTCTTGCCCAATGACATGGGTCAGCACCATTCTCCCTCAGTCTGCATTCATATTCATATGGACTTTGAACTGCAAAGTAACACATATCTCAGCTTTGAAAAAAACAAATGAAACATGCCATTAACAAAAAAAAACAAAAAAAAAACAGGGCAGGCAGTGTGGTCCAGTGGTTAAAGTCCAGGGCTTGTATCACATCACACTTCTGCCACTGACTGACTCACTGTGTGACCCTGAGCAAGTCACTTAACCACCTTGTGCTCCATCCTGCAGTTCACAGCCTACCTCTGTAAAGCGTTTTGTGATTGTGGTCCACTATGAAAGGTGCTATATAAAAATATTATCTTTCAGGTTTTACTGTAAATATTTAAACTGAGGGTTTACAGTATTCTTTACCATAGACAATGGACTAGATTCTCAAAGCTATTTATTCCAAAAACAGGGCAAAAACACAAGCTCATAAATTACAGTTATGTTTGTAATGTTAAAGTGTTTTTGTTGTGTTAGTTTCTTTAGAATAAACAGCTTTGAGAATATAACTTGTTGTCTTTGCTAATAACCCTTGATAGGAAATGATTGCATTATAATTAAGCAAATAAAAAAAATTAAATAAAAACATATATTAAATACACAATCTGTTAAATGAATACATTTAAATGCAATGGCTAATGGAATAGGTAGAACAGACAGCAGTGTATTGATAAAATATGTGACCTCTTTCCTGCTGGACAATGTAAGATGATTGTGTGATATATGAACATTTCAGAAAAAATAAACTAAAACTTGGTACAGTCAAATAGAACCAAGGCCCACAATCCAGTTTCTATATGCACCACATTTACTGTCAAAACACATCAGCTAACTGTTTTTATTTTATTATAACAGTATACTGTACATACATGTATGTATTAATATATACAGTACCACATCTAAAATGGATGGTCTGTTTTAGATTTATGTTATGCAAATCATTGTAAATCCTTCTTAGTAGTTTGGGTGGAAAAAAGGTCAACTACTCTCAGCACACTGCTTATAAACTAGCAAGGGAGCATATCCATTTAACTGAGAGAATCTCATATGATCACTAGACATTGCAGCAACACAGGGGTTCTCATACTGTACCACATTTCTAAAAATAATAATTTTATTTTTCTAGAAGTCACCTGGGCATTTGATTACATCCAGAGAATAGACTGAAACAAAAAAAAAAATCCACCGAGATACAACTTTAATGCAAATGGCTTAATTATAGTTTTGTGTGCACTGATGATATGATTCATGCATTTGTCTAAGCTTTGTAAACATTGGTTTCACAGGACTTGCAGCAACAAAGTGCTAAACACATAGGACCAAGCAGTATTTATGAAACAATGACTAAAAAGATTATGGTACTTTATGAACCAATCCCATGCTCTTTATGTCACTGCGTTTCAGTTATGTTTACTTTATTAAAAAAAAAAAAAAAAAAAAAAAAAAAACACACAACACCAGGAGCCTGTTCAATTGACTTTACAGCCTTTGCTTAAACCAATGGTTTTAAACCCTGGTGCCCAAGTAACCCCCAACAGTCCAGGTTTGATTCAACTAGTTATTTTTTTAATTGAATCTCATCCAAAACTAGAATACACAATAGTACTAAAAGAAACATAATAAATTCAAAAGACAGTGATATTTGTCATTGAATGTAATGGGTTTATTTGAGCATTTCTTAATTTACTTTATTTTGTAGTCTTTATGGAACTGAAAAGCCAAATTGCTTGTCTTTTTTATAAAAAAAATAAATAAAAAAAAAAAAAATAATCGCTCTTCCTGCAGTGATTTAGAGGACAGATCTCGAACCCCAGTGCACTAGAGCGGCCATTTTAAAAAGAGCTTTGAAACAGACTTTAAAGTTATAAGTGTAAATAGTTGTCAGCATGTTCGCCATGAAAAGAATTACAGGTACATTATTTAAACAATTGTAACAAGCAACACATGGGGATGTATAACACTTTGTTGGAACCCTGCTACTTACTCTTTAAGGACCAGGGTTGAAAGCAATTCCTTATAACTATATAAATAAGAGTCTTCCTGGAATTTTACAAAATGTTAGAGACGGACACTCACTAAAGGCACCCCCCTGCTTAGAGATGTCGACCTATGCATAGAGTATATGGCATAATTCTAAAGTAAAAAACTAAACAAAAAAAACACTTGAACCTGTATTATCAGTTCCATAGTGCAATCGTTGCTTTGCTGATTTATTAATATGTAGGGTGTCACCTATTGATATTCTGAACAGTTGAAGCAGCCAGAATGGCCTCTCCCAAAAGGCACAAGATGATATTTCTTACACAATAAGAAATGCCATGCACAACATATTCAACTTGTATTATTACTGTATGGCTGGTTGGAATGACAAACAAACTGTCACTACACAATATGTGATGGCTTGCTAGTCATATTATTGCAGCAAGGCTTGAGAAATGAGAGAATGTCTTTTGTGATTGTGTGATAATCACACACTGAAGCCAAACCAAGACTTGGTCAGAAAGCTTGCTTAGATTAGAAATGCATGGCAGACTGCAGAAAGGAGAATGTGTGATTGGTGATCATGCACCTCTTTCAAGCTCCCCTGTCTTCTTGTGGTTTGGACTTCGACAGAATGTTAAGCGACTCATTTTAAACAGGTTCATTAGTATGGAGTTCATGTCTTGGTTGGCTTGTTGCATTAATGTAGTGCTTTATCTCACAACTTATTGGGAATGCATTGAAAAGGCACACGAAATAGGATGGCTATATTAGACATGTAACAGAGGAAAAGTAAAAAGGAAAAGACAGCAGAGGCAATTTGTTTAGTGGGAGGAATGATGAATTCTACAATTGTATGCGGCTGGCCATTCCAATACTAAAATAGCATTGCAACAAAAGAAAGTAGGATAAATCAAGAAACAAATTGAAAATATATGTTATGAAATTATAGGAACTTGGGGCAGGTTGGAAGCATGTTGCAGTGTTGGGGGGCAACAAGCAGATTTACTACTTGGCTTGAATCTGCCACAGGCGACAGCTAAAATGATGAACAGATTGGTCCACGTTGAATTCAGTAAGGCAAGCTCCTTCTGCTATATTCCGTTCAAAATCACTCATTGGAACTAGTCTAACTCTATCCTGGATGGAGTGTTTTTAATTTAATTTTTTTTTTAAAAACAACTCATATGAGTCGTTTTGCTGCATCGTTTTATAGACTTTGCAAAATTGGCTTATTATTCTCTTTGGGCACTTCATCCTCCCACATTCCAGATTAGTCATACTTTAGTTCTTTATATATCGATCTAATGCAGATCTTCACCTCCTCCACTCCTGACACACTTTTCTTTCACTGTTTTACTGAAAAAGCTTTTTGAATTATGTATAGCTGTAGGTTTGGACGCACAGTGGATTTAATGTTCTTGTTAAGGGAAGGCCTTTCATCTGCCTGTCCTCCAAACACAGCTGCTGTCTTAGAGACGCCTACCAAAACCCCCCAGGAGTCATTTATTGCTAGCAAAGCCCCCAGGCTGTTTTAATCAAAAGGTCTGTTTGATTTTTTTTTTATTTTAATTTTTTTACTCAAGAACATGCGGTCACTAGCCTGCTTTCAGATGGGTAGACATGGATATGTTATAATGTATAAACCGGAACTGGGGAGTTGGGCTGATCAAAGCCTTCCCTTCGGTGCTATGAAGGTCTTACACTGCCACAGGCAGCCTAGTAACAATCACTCTGTGTATATGAGGCTCAGGGTAATACAGTTAAGTGCAAGTAATTAAATTGACTTCTATGCTGTCTACATGGCATAAGCGTGTATGACGAACGCCCCATGGAAACAAAAAGGGATTACTGCTGCAATCGCATGATCAGCTACTGGTTATGTAGGCCCTAAATTTATACATAACCTCAAACACTGAAGCCTGGATTAAACTGGGTATAGCAAACATTTTGTCATGTGTACTGTAGTGATAAAATGCAGCATGAGGTTCTTAGTGCAGGCCAAATCACTTCAGCCTCATTTTTATATTGTTTTTATACTGCTGCATAAATTTGTAATGTTCTAAATCACAATATGGTACTTCAAGGTGTGTGTTATTGTTAAATTACAGCATAGTGAGGTGGCTCTGATGGCATAGTTAACCTATTAACTGCCTTCTAAAGCTTTGTTAAATCAGGCACACACTTTTTTTTACCCTCAAAATAGTTTGATCACTTAATGAGAGTAATAATGTTTGTTTTCCATGAATTCTGTTACTTCCAGGAATTTAAGTTTTACAGTAACACATGCTGAGATCAAACTTTTTTTAATATTCACCCTTCAGGTTTTGGACAATTTGGATTTTCACATGAAGAAGTCAGAGTATTTTCGATTCCTTTGGTTCCCACATACAGAAAATGTCCGGGTCATCTACCAGGATCGTACAGACAAGGTAAAGTTCATGGTAAAGGATTGCCATAGTTAGCAGATGGGAAACCTCCTATTCTATTTCACTGTGTAAATGTGTTGTATACGTATTGAATGATTGGAGACCAGTCATGTCAAGTTCAGAGTAATAACCAGTTTTACAGAATGTTCAGGATAACTGTCAGATCCTGGAGTGCTGTGGGAAAGTGGTTAATAGTGTTCAGATGCAGGTGATTAAAGAACAGACAGACAATAGTAATCCAGGTGCAAAGGTTTGTTTAATTTGTTTTGTCCAGTGCCTGATGGTAAATAATAATGATGTTAACTAATACAGCAGCCTGTATTACTTTAATTATAATCCCCAGGTTTGCCCTGCAAATAATAGTCCTGTTTTTATTATGCACCCCCAGAAAACACAAAACACAAGTCTGTTAGTGTGTGAATTAGTGCTAGCGGTGCAAATACAGTGTATTGCGATACAGTGCAGTGGTGTTCCAGGTTTGTGCTGGCCTCTGGCAGCAGCTCCGGAATCGTGTTTAGCTGTCTAGTAATATACAACACAAGACAATTACAGACAAACAAAACTCAAACGTTTTTATTCCTAATGGGGTCTCTCAAAGTCCTTACAGTTCAAAATGCTTTTAAACCAAAACAAAAAGAACAGATACACCACTTCAACCCCTATTTATACTGTCACTCACGACTCCTTGGTAAAGATCGCAGCCACACATGTAATCCGCAGCTCTGCCACATTATTTACCTTTCGGGTCAGTAAGTTGGGGTACTGAAGCTCTCTTTTCTATATGACCGACTTCCTTTTAACCCTCATAACGAAGTGTCAGGCCAAGCAGTCCAGAGTATCCGGTTCCCGTTACTTAGTGCCCTCACAAGTCGGCAGGGAGATTTATCACCAAGAATCATCGTCTTTCTGGCACAGGTGCAAATACTCCCAGTGTTTACTTAAACCAGTTTGGTTTTGATTTAAAAATAAAAAAGGTGTTTCTCCAATTTTTTCTCCAGGCCTGGTGCAGCACCTGAACCACACACTAAATTTGTCAATGGACCTGCTTGGGAACCTGTGCATTTCTAGAATACTAGGATCTTATATGAACAACAGGGTTGAGGCTGGGCACGAACCGGCAACCCTGCACACTGCAAGCGAGCGTTTTAATCAGTTTGCAAAAGACAGGCATGTCAGCATTTGTGATTATACAGCTTTTACCAGGGGACAGAAACAGTAACGTCGGTGCATCACACACAGCCCCGTTACACATGGTAGCTGCAGAACAAAATATACAGAACGTAAACTTAAAGCTGTTTTCTCTTTTCCGTTGCACTCCCATACCAAATACCAAGTCTTCTTTTAATAACAGTCTAATTTAGACTAGTTTGCTCCTAACAGCTATTTGATTAGGTGGAGCTCCTAAACATGGAATAAAACTAATAAAATTGGTAATTGAGAGAATTTGCAAGAGTCTTGAACACTACAGTCACTCTTCCTCCTGGCGGTCTCCCCAGATATTTCAGTTCAATTTAGGTCACTTCAGGTCAGTCCTTCAACTAAATGTTGTTCTTGCTGGGTAATGGAAAACAAGGATAAATGTGCAGGACTATTCACTTTTGGAAAGCAAGAAGAGAGGAAATAGTGAAGAGGCAATAGGCTTTACCTGGCTCTGCATGGATGGTTAATAGAGGCCACAGAGAGGCTGTTAGTTTTGGTTCTGCCTGAGACACTGCAATTTATCAGGTTGTGGAGGCCTGTGCACAATATGGCTGCGCATTTTCACTGCCAGGTCCCTATCAAAACCGATGGTTACTCTTTTACAGGGCTAATACTTGGCCTATTTGACTGTAATGCTCATAAAAGGGGAAGGATGGCTACAGCCAAGCATGATAGAAAGTCAGCAGGCATCAAGGGTTCTCCACACTAGTGCAGTTTGATGTGTAGTTAATCAGATACAAACAATGACTCACCATGCGGTACAGGGTACTACAAATTTGTGGTGTGTCGTCGTTTTTTCTTACTGTTCTATTCTTGCAACCATGGTTTCTTTTCATGGGTTTACACAGTCACTATTGTACGTCTATAGTGCTTTCTATTTGTGATTGTAACTCAAAAAGGAAAAGAATAGACTTAAAATGTATATGCAACATTGATAGAGGAATGCTACCAAATGGTATCAAACTACATGGCTACCAAAATTCAAGTACATCTTATCGTGTGTATAGACATCATCCTATGCACTGAACTTTCAGCTAATTTAAAACACTAAGTTTAATAGTAGTCTCTGGCTACAATATCAGTTTATTTGATTCACAATAAGTTAATGTATCATGTTTAAAGTCCCCTCTTACACAACAGTATTAACTTAATGTTAAAACTCTACAAAAATGGCAATATGGTCCTTACCCTGTCATCGTTTAGCTCATACGGAAATGTAATACAACCAGAAGGGTTTTTGCTTGCATAACAAATCAGTTGATCTTACAATCAGGTGGGCTTATATGGAAGTAATGAGAGAAAAAAAAAAAAAACCAAAACAAAAACAAACAAACAAACAAACAAACACACACCCACACATTAACCTGGTAATTTTAAGGTTTTGGTGTTTAATGAGATTTTGCACGGGATGCATCTGCTAGCTCTGAATACATCCCCCAAGAAGTGCTTACAGCCTTGATATCAACTGTAACCTTTTATTTGTACATCCCTTGCTTGTGGTTTACTATTATTTATTTTGAAAGATCTTTTAAGTACAGCATGCTTTGCCTGACTTATGATCCGACTTGTGTGTTACAGCCTGTGCAGAGCACGTCCAGCTGGTTTTGGGGTTATGCTGTTGGCTATCATCTGTTAGAGTTCCTCCTTTGGGTCAGGTAAGGGTTAAACTGCAGAAGCTTCTACTGTACAGCCATGCCTACCGTACCCCAAAATCCAATTGTCCTTCTGTGTGCCTTGTTATATCTCCTGTATATTTCACTTCTGGTATTACATTCAAATGTACCAGAAAATAATGATGTGTAAGAGAAAGTATATCACCCACAACTGTATTCTGAACCAATAAGGAATGAAGGCAGCAAGCAGTCCTTTCTCAGCATGTTACTGAATATTTTAGGACAGTAGATTCGATTCACAAAACCTTCAGAACTGTTTTAAGGAGTGTTTTTTTTTTTTTTTTAAGGACTGTTTTTAAAACTCATTTTGATTAATTAAAGCTGGCTTGGAGTTTGTAATGATCCAGCGGTAGAAGGATGCAGACCCTTTAAGAGTATTTATGTATTTCAGCTCTGCCCTTTTGGATGACAATATGTAGTTTGGCAGTGATCATGCTTAGAAGGAGAGAGTGAGAACAGATGTACAGTAGTCTCCGGCTAAGAGAACGACCCTCGGGAAGCAAGCGATGTGTTCTTATAGCCAAAGTGTTCTCTAAAGACGGAGTTAGCCACGAGATAAGATATGAATCAGTAAAGTAAATACATACAGTGCCTATAGAAAGTCTCCACCCCCACAAACTTTTTTCACATCACGTGAAAAAAGTTTGAGAAAAATGATATAGTAAATACAAAACTGAAAGATCATAAATCGCATAAGTCTCCACCCCCGAGTTACTACTTGGTGGAAGCATCCTTGGCAGCAATTCCAGCTGCGAGTCTGTTGGGATAGGACTCTACCAACTTTGCACACCTAGATTTGGCAATATTTGACCATTCTTTACAAAACTGTTCAAGCTCTGTCAAGTTCCTTAGGAAGCGCTGATGGACAGCAATCTTCAAGTCATGACACAAATTTTCGATTAGATTTAGGTCGAGGCTCTGACTGGGCCACTCAAGGACATTTAGCTTTTTGTTCCTTAGCCACTCCAGTGTAGCTTTGGCTGTGTGCTTTGGGCCATTGTCATGCTGAAAGGTGAACTTCCGTCCCAGTTTCAGCTTTCTTGCAGAGGGCAGCAAGTTTTCCTCAAGGACATCTCTGCACTTTGCTACATTCATTTTCCCTTCTATCCTGACAAGTGCCCCAGTCCCTGCTGATGAGAAACATCCCCATAATGCGCGTTGTTGGGTTTGCGCCAAACATTAAGCTTTGTATTTAAGCCAAAAAGTTCCATTTTAGTTTCGTCAGACCACAAAACTTTTTGCCACATGGCTATAGAATCTCCCAAGTTTTTGCGTACTTCAAAATGGGATTCAAGGTGGGCTTTCTTGAGGAATGGTTTCCTTCTTGCCATCCTACCATACAAGCCAGATTTGTGGAGTGCTTGGGATATTGTCGTCACACTTGGCCATAAAAGCCTGTAGCTCCTGCAAAGTTGCCATTGGCCTCTTGGTAGCCTCTCTGATTAGTCTCCTTCTTGCTTGGTCATCCAGTTTGGAGGGACAGTCTGATCTAGGCAGGGTCTTGGCTGTGCCATACACCTTCCACTTCTTAATCATTTTGACCGTGCTCCATGGGATAATCAAGGTCTTTCATGTTTTTTTTATACCCATCCCCTGATCTGGGCCTTTCAACAACTTTGTTCCAGAGTTCTTTTGAAAGCGCCTTGGTGCTCATGGCTGAGTCTTTGTTTTGAAATGCACTACCCAGCAGAGGGAACTGGAACAGGAACTGCTGAATTTATCCTGAAATCATGTGAATCACTACAATTTAACACAGGTGAGACAACTTAACTTGGTGTGCGATTCTGAAGGGGATTGGTTACACCTGAGCTAATTTAGGATTGCTATTGCAAGGGGTGTGACACTTATCCAACCAACTTTATAGGCACTGTGTGTGTGTAATATATATTATATATAAATTTAGCATGCAAGAATGGAGTTAAACTATCTGCAGCATATACTGCATGAGTGTTTCACTAAACATCCTATTCCTTCTGATCGAACAGAAAATTAACAAGTTAGAGAAACCAAATGCGACCCTAACACTGACCGAACCCCAGAACTGCAACTCCATAACAGCTAATGATCTCTTTTAAAAAAGAAGCTTACACATGCATACAAACAGACTCATTAGTGCATTTCCTGTCAATTAGTAATAATCCTGTTCACAGAAATCCTTTGAAATGATAAACTGTTTTTTTTTTTGTTTTTTGTTTTACATGCAGTCCTCACCCTTAATCCTTCTCTGTAAAAATAAACACCAGAGACAGAGCTGTGTAACCTCAATGCTGTTATGTTGCATGATCAGAAGGAATTTAAAAATAATTTATGCTACAAGAACATGGCCTGCTATAAAAATGGATAGGCTGCAATCACATGCACTATAGAGAAGGGAGAGTATGTGTGTGTGTCTAAATATTAAAAAGGTAATATATAATATATATTTTATAATTGTTATGTAATATATAATATACATATACCTCAGCCATATATATATATATTTATATATATATATACCATATACTATTAATACGTATATATATATTATACACACACACACGTCCATTTCGTATTTTACACTGGTGATGGCAGACCACTGACAAGCTACGGTTGTGTTTTCTTTAGCTGTAACTAAGGATACGATTTTAGCATACATTTCACGGGTGAGTTGCGGACTTCACGAAAAGGCCACCAAATAATGTAGATTTAGCTAAATCTACATACACATGATCTTTTAAATAGTACACCAAAATAAATAAATAAAACTTGCTTTTGACTGCTGTCAATTTTTAATGTTAGTGTGCAAAACGTAAAGGGTCCTTTCACACCAACGTAACTAAACGTATATACAAAAACAGCATATCGATTGTTTTTATAACCGTGCTCCAAATTAAACTGTGTGTGTATATTTATTTTCTTCAATAAGCACGAGATATTTGAATTGATCGAGTAGCCTACAGTGCATTGCCCCATAAACATAAAAACAAACAAAAAGTTGAAGTCAAATCAGACACAGGCACCGTATCCAAGAAGCGTGACATCACATATGACTACAGAACAGATGAACCTCGTTTTATCTATAGTTTGCAGGGGAACAAAATAGTTCAATGGCAGTCAAATATTTTATTTAGAAATGTTTCGTTTTACAGAAAGGTAGTATTTATTTTCAACACTTGGGTACACTACATTTGTATGAAAAAAAGTTTCAAGAAACAAAATGTAAGTTTATATTTTTTTTGAAGATGCATGGCCACTTTTTGGTTTAAAAAAATAAACTGAGTGCTGTATGTATGTATGTGAAGATCACAACCAAGACTTTACAGTAACATGCGATCCTAGATTTACATGCTCGCTCAGCTAAAAAAAATTACAAATCTAATTCTCTGACCTACATAGCTACATGTTAATGCTGCGTTCATACACAACCAAACTATTTACAGATATTCGCAAATGTGTATTTCCAGTGCATGACATACTGCATTTTTAAAAGGAAATAAAGGAAGCGGCTAGTCAAATGTGTTTTTACATCCGTTTCCAAGATTGCACGGACTTCTGCTAAAATTCTCAATTTCTGTGACAAAAAGGCGATCTTTAGCCATGATGTAAATGATGTGGCAAAAAGAAGAAATCCGCAACAGAACTGTCTGGACAAGGGAGTAAGTCCTAAATCATGACGGGTACGGAGCATACAACAACCTGATGGCGGAACCTCAGTGCTCCACTCACCGTCAGCTGCTAGACGTTATCGCGTGACTTCACCATGCTCAGTGATTGGATACTTATCCAGTAAAGATTGTACGATTTTTGATTTTACGATTGTAAAAAAAAAAAAAAAAAAAAAAAAAAAAAAAAAAAAAAAGTCCTGCTCGATAGTTTGCCATTGAATACAATCCTGTTCAGCCCGATTGCAGGGTGCAATATTAGTGATACGATTGATTTTGTATCGTGGCCTTAAGGTTCAAAGAGGCCTGTATTAGGTTTTTTTATTTTTATTTTTTTATTATTAAACTGCATGTTCGGGGCTTTTTTATAGCTATGTTCGAGTTGTATGTAATTTTTTTCTTTTTTCGGGGCTTTCATTTTTTATATACCTGTGTAAAATATTTTTTTTCGGTTACTTTCCAAAATTCGTGTGCGTTTTTTTTGTCACAATATCTAGGAGGTTGACAGTACTTGCATACCTTTAAATTGTACCCTCTTTCCTTTGCGCTCTTCCACAGCGACACCCTTCTGATGTTTCTGTGTGTTTAGGCATAACAAAAAATGTCGACACATTTTGTTTTAAATTCCAGTGTAAATACCCCCTATGATGGACTGTAATATAGCTTTAAATCTCGGGGGCAAGAACACTCCTCCGGTTCTAGTAATTGTAATCTCGTTTTAAACATCGCACCCGTACTTTTATATAACTAAAGTAGAGATAGTTTAGCATAAGGACCCATAAAAAAGAAGAGAAAGGTGTAACAGGAATAAAATGGCATAGCATTTTATGCTTTACAAGTTCAAATCTTGAGCCCTATGGTTACAGTATGGGTGCTCAAACTTGGACAATGATATGGCTTTTTAAAACATCATGAATCTTTGTGACAAGGTACAGAAGCCTGTCTCCTAAGTGGCTTGTGTTTATTTTCATTTATTTTTAATCTAGCTGTGAGCTTGTACATAGTGTTTGGATGTATTTGTGTTTTATTATTCTGTGAATCATATCTTGCTGCAGGCTTTTGCTGGAAATGAGCTTTGTTCTGGGGCAGACCATTGTCACATTTGAAAAATGTTCATACAGTATTACTAAAAACACAGATTTTTAATACACAACCTCAACAGGAAAATAGGCCCAGAAAATAACATTAATGTATTCCCTCATTTTCTTCAAATGTCAGAGAGCTTGGCAATCCTTGCAGTTTTGTTGTTAGACTCGTTAATTTGAAGGCTTGCAAACAGCTATTGGTTTGCTGGAGATGTATGTTAGGCTTGCAGCAATCGTAGGCTTTGGCACACAACCACACGGACTGACAAACATTAAAAAGAAAACAAGTTTGAGCTGCACGTTTGTACATTTGCTTGCTATAGTTCTATCTGGTAGAGTTGTCACATTGCCAGCCAACATCACAAAGAGACTCCAACAGATGGAAGACATCAGAATGCCTCATTGTATCCCAGCAACAACAGCTGTAGCGTTTTTATAAATCAAATGCACAGTTAAGGCCAAAAGTATTGCATCATCTAGAAAAAAATAAAAATTATCGTGTAAATCAAGGAAACTGCAAAATATTGCTAAAGTAGCAGAATCCATTACAGTAGTACTATATTTGAAATGTCACTTTTTTCAATGTGCCAGTTTTCCGTTATGTATATGGAAAAATAATGTATGTAATTCAATATGTAAATGTAACATTATTCAGCCAGTTTGATTCAGCTATGTAGCAGTTTGTAAATTCTATAAAAGGGACACGCAACCCTGGCCCGTTTATTTCTCAGGGACACATACAGTAATGCATGTGTCATTTACATAACAGAAGATGCATTGTATTTTCAAATTTAGCCAACTGGCTAATTTCCATTGATAGTCCCTGGGCAGACATTGGTGACAACTATAAAACAATACCCCTACTGCTCCTATTTCAACTCCTAAAATTACTTAATTAATGCTAGTTAAAAATCATAAATAACCAATATAGTACATTCTATAAATGTCACACACACTACAACAGTCCTAATTAAAGTTTATTACCAATTTTACATACATAATAAATCAGCAGTTTACAAAAATAATCCTAATGCATCATTAACCAGTGATAGCTACTAAAATACGTTCATGATTAGACAATTGAGTAGGTTTAAGACACATCTTAACTTTGTTGCAAAAGATGTGTCACTTAGACCTTAATTTCAGAAGGAACAGAGTTCCAGAACAGAATGCCTTTTATTGAAAAAGCTGTCTGAGCAAATGTTCTACATCTTTGCACTCTACAATTCCCACACACAGCCTCTCTTGTGAGCCTTTGAGTCTTCAGAGATCTTTTTCATGAATTCCTCCAAAGTCGGAACATTTGAGCCTTGTAAAGTTTTAAATACCAGTTTTGCATAGTTAGAGTTTACATAATTGTCAAAACTCTAACTTATTTCCTCAGAATGTTCCAAAATTTCTATGCCTTTCTTATGAGAACATATTGGTTTGATTACTGATTCACTAGCTTGAGACCAATAGGTAATGCAGTAAGCTATATTGAGGAAAATCATAGTATGCAAAAACAGTTTAACAGCATTGGTAGTTAGATTAGGTCTAATGTCTAAAATTTGCTATACTACTAACCTTTATGTGACTATCACATTTCAAAACGTCAGTCAATGCTAATTCCTAAAAATCTGACTTCTGAAACTTCCTCAATGGCTTGCTGCGACAGAAAAACAAGGATTCTTGGTGGTAAATCTCCCTCTCCATCTGACAGGGTGCTAAGTAACGGGAACAGAAGACTGACTATGTAAACTGACACTTCATTCAGAGGGTTAAAAGGAAGTTCGGTACACTAACGCATTGACATCATTTACCAAGGAGTCATGAGTGATGGTATAAATGAGGGGAGAAGCAATGTTATCTGTTCCTTCAAGTTTTGGTTATTAATAAGTGACTTGGAAGGACCTGTATTTGTGTGGTGAATAATCGTGAGTTTGTTTTGTTCTGTCTATTGTATGTAATAACACTTTGAGTTGTCAACAGAGGCCAGTACAAACCCAGGACAGCACTTCACTTGTACCACTGTATACTGTACTGTACCACAATCACCAATTCATGCACTAAAAAACAAACTATCAATTCCACTTCTCTCAATATATCATATCAATCATATCTATGTCTATATCTACATAAAGTATAATGTTTCACTTAAAAAAAAGACCACCATTTTAATTCATACTGTAGTGGGCAATTGCTTTTCATCAACTTGAGTCCACAACTAATTTCACAAGTCTTCCTCTCCTTTCTCAAATGCACCAACAGCATTCCAGTTCCAAAAACACAGCGTTCCAGTGCATTTGTCATTCCAACATAAGAGGTTATGCTCATGCAGCTACACCACTTATGTATTACTAAACTCCACCCCATGATAAGCCTGATAGCCCCCTTTATCCAATCGCAGCGCAGCTGATCACAATGGACCGGTTTAGCAACGTTGCAGCTCGCGCAGTCTCCAAGATGACCGACTTCCGGTTCCGCCCTACCATCGAGTTCGGCCACCTCTTAAACAATGCACCACCCACCTTACCAAGCGCTCTTCCTGGTTGGGAGGTAGAATTGCAGCATAGATTCCTTCTCAAAAAGCCTTGACCGAAGCCGTCATTAAGAAATTTCCATTAAACATTTCACATCATGCTACAATGCCCCTGCCTGCTGTCCTCCTGGTAAATTACAAAAGCCACCCTCACTTAGTGAATGGGACAGGCTAGGTGTGAGAAATATAGCCCTGGAAACAGAAATCATTTAATTCTCCTGATCTGTGTTGATAAATCAACAGACTGTTCTCCTGAGATGTGACAAGCCAGTGTCACAGCTATCTGAAATATGTCCCTTGGGAACAGGTACTGTCTGGTTCAGTCAGAGGAATCTGGAAACTTCCAACCCACTTACTGTATTCAAAACAGCAGTATGACAAATGTGTGTTCCCCTCCCAGTATACAATGTGATGAGTACAGACCTCAGGGCAAGCTAGCCAGTGTTCTGGTTGGTGGGAAGATGCTATCAAGGACAGCAGGAATCTTTAATGGGTTTACCATTTATATTTAGCTTTTCATCTTGTGGTACAGGTTAATTACACAATGTATAGCGAATAACTTCACTGGACAGCCATAGTGAACTCAGAAACAGTTCCAATACAAACACTTTGTTGTAACTATTTCAACTCCAGTTATAGTGGTTTTGTGATGTGGAATAACGTCCCCTCAGACCAATATGGTCAAAGACATCTAAAGCAGGACTTCTCAAAACTCCCCCTGTGTCTGCTGGTTGTCATTCCAACTGAGCTCTCATTTACTTAACTATACCTTTAATTGAACTAATGTGCTTAATTAAACATTTGTACTTGTCTTCAGCTCTTAAAACAGTTGCAGATTTCAAGTTAGCTATTTAATTTTGCAAGTAACTTGAACTCTGGAACTGTTTAAGAGCTGAAGACAAGTACAAATGTTTAATTAAGCAAATTAGTTCAATTAAGGATTTAGTTAAGTATTTGATAGCTCATTTGGAATGAAAACCAGAAGACACAGGTGGTCCTTCACCTCTGCATATGCCCACATTCAAATCGTGCTCAGGTCACAAGTCAGTGTGGAAATTAGTCCACAACAAAAAACTAAAAGTACAGTTTTGTACAGGCACAGGAAATAAAAGCAGGCAATCATAAATCTGATAGTACAGTACAGTTGTGTGGAAGTACTACAAATGATCTCTTTAGCTTTAACATGGATTTTAATGTTGTAGCCTTTTATCACAGTCCTAATAAGTGTAGCGGTCAGCACTTTCAAGCTGCTTATTTTTCACTTTTAAATTTACTGTAATAAAAGACTGAAGCCTGTTTCTGCGAAATCTGCGGGACAGTAATAGGTTCTATCGATTCCTTTATTCCCCAATTAAAACACTTTTACAGTGAGGCAGGACGTTGAGAGCTGTAGTCTGTGCAAATAGGAAAGTTGTTTGCAGGTCATCTCAGGGTTTTTCTTATCTTTGTCGTTTTCAAAAAGTACATTGCGCTTATTTTTAAACAGAGGTAGAGCGAAGCCATAATGTGTGGAAAGCAATCTCTCCCTCTCTGTCTCATTCCAATAAATAAAATGTCTAAAGAAATTGTATTCTTTTTTACTGCCCAGAAAATGGACTAAATTCATGCAATAATTTTTGAATATTTAATGGATTAGTGATGTACAGCAGTCATTCAAGAATTATATCATCGATAGCACTGCTTTTTTTGCCTTTTAGTTACCATGGAGAATAATTCAAACCAATTCAATGGGTATAGCAGATCAAAACAAAAACATGATAGATAACCATTTTCTTTTTTAAAATCGTGCATGTTATTTGATAGTTTTTAAAAGCTGTTATACGGATAGCAGTGTGACATTCAAATGTTATTCCTGGGCAAGCCGCAGTTAGATTGCGTGGATACTTTGTCACTGTTAGGTGCAACAACAAAATGATCTTTACTTTTAACACTACACTTTGCTGTGCTTTCACCATGGTAAATGTGCATTAGGAATGCGGTTCCAATTGCCCCAGTTAAATTATGTAGCATTTATTTTACCGTTGCAGCCTCCTGACTTCATATTTTATGTCTCAGGTCGTTAACCTGCTGGGGGGGGGGGGGGTCTGCTCTCAAAACAATTCCACTGCCTGACTGTCTTGGGATAAAATCTCTAGCTTCCTTGCTGAACTTTATAGCAGCAATATCTGGTAAAGTCCTTCTCAAATCATAAACAGCCAGGTTGGGGCTTTTATTCAGACAGAACCTTGTAGCAATACAAGGTTCTCTGAAGAATTACAGAACATTTATAAAGACAATTCAGCTCAACCATGCTCATATACGGTGTTAGTGTTCAGAACGGTGTTAAGTGGTCCCTTAGTAAAACTGACTATGTATTATCAGTCAAACGGCATAGGAAAAACAGTGCAACCTTATTCAAACAATTTCATAATTATTGTATGAGAAAAGACACCGAAGTTATTTTTGGAGTAAGTCGACATGTGATTAATGACTCCTGGAACTGTGTGGGTTAGTATAAATGTTTGTATGTCCTAACTGAATCTATCAAATCAGGGTTTTATTTTGTTGCATATCCTGTATATAGTATTAGGAGAGTGTGTTGGTGGGCAGTGTATAAAAAAAAGTTGCTGTATTGACTGTGAAGTTATTTGGGTTGGAAACTAGCCAAGGTAAGACTGAGCTTTAATTAGCCTCATCCTAAAGCTACATTTTTTCATCAGCCTGAATGTCCCACCCTTTTCTGTTCTGCAAAATTCAACTTAATGAATTACAATAAATGTATTGTAGCAAACCTCAGTTCCTGTAGGCAGGCGCATCACACAAGGACCCATAGCAGACAAACAGCTGGTTGGACTGTCTCAAGGACACCGTCCTATCCAGGTAACAGTGCAGAGCCTGGACTGGGCAAAGCGTGGCTGTCTACGGTCCTCCTCCGACTCATATGGGGGAGGTCTGAAAGTTTCCAAAACCACTGGTTGGTTAATATGGAATGATGAGACCACCTTTGACAAAAATGCTGGATTTGTTCGTAATGTTACCCGCGAGTCATCTCCAGTGAAAACCATACATGTGCAAAATGAGCTTCATGCTCTGTCCATCGATGACACATCTGGCAGACGTAATTGCTATTAAAAACGCCACCTTCAAGGAAACAGGGCGCAGCTCTGCTGATGCCATGGGCTGAAAAGGGGGACCCTGAAAGACCCACAATACCAGTTCCAAATCACACTTTGGGACTACGCTTTTCATGAGAGGATGAAGCCGCCAAGCCCCTTTAAGAAATTGCACTGCCAGGAAGTGTGCCCCAGGGGACACATAGTCAGTTTTGTCATGGCACACCGATATTGCTGCCAGGTATACCTTCAGAGTGGAAGCAGATTTTCCCTGCATCAAACAGGTGTTGTAAGAAGGTTAATATTGTCTCAATAGGGCATGTCACCAGATCGTGACCTTCAGCAATGCATCAATTTTGGAAAACTTTCCATTTATATGAATATTGGGCTCTAGTGGTCGGCGCCCTAGCAGACTGTAGTGTCTCTACCACTGCATCTGGCAAATCAGTGGTCACTTATCACCTGCTTGTTTGTTCTGGGGTGGGGAGCGGCGTTCAGGCCCAGTTGCCCCTGCAGGCTGTGAAAGCCACCTTGGGCGCTGACAGTAGGCAAGGCGGCACGAGAATTTCAAAGCAACCTCCGTGTCCTTGTGGGACCTCTCAAGGCTCACATCAAAAATGGTCACTCTGAATGTCTGCCCTGGTGTAATGGGGGCATCTAATAGTGCTACCTTCTTGGTCTTGACAACCTTGGCCCGAGTTAGCCAGAGGTGCCTGCGAGCGGCTACCGGCGCCGCTAGAGACCTGCCCGATGCCTGACGTAACTCCCCCATTAGGTTGGTCATCGCTCCTGTTATCGCTAGTAGCTCCCCTGTGTCCACCTCTGTTGCCCGTTCCTGTAGCCTCTGTCAGCTATATCTGGTACAGGACCAGTATAGCCACTGCATTGGCCGCCCTGACTGATAGTGCAGCTGACGCATAAGCCTTCTTTAGCATGGTTTCCGTAGTTCTGCACGGCTTGGATGGGCAGGTCAGGTCAGGGGAACGTACCTAGGCCCGCTTCTTGGGATCCTGCAGTGTGTAGCAGAGACTCCGTTATTCTGTAAGCCGAGGGGGCGGACGCTGGATTGCTCCAGGATGAGCGAACCAGCTCAAAAAAGTCTTGGCACAAGGGGAGGGCAAGTTGTGGGTGCCCTTTTTGTTTTAAGAAGCAGTTCCCCTTTCCATCCTGCCGACGGCCAGGGAATGTCCGTGGCAGCAGCTGCACGCTGGATCAGGGCCCGGAACTCCTCCCTCTGCAATATTTACGGAAGGGGCGGTATGGATCCCCCTGCTGTGCCTGCCCAACTGACGTGGCGGGGTCAGACACGTCCAACCTTGAGGCTGTAAAAAAAAGACACCTCGTCTGGACTTGGAGGTCTATGTGCCGGGGATGGAGAGTGGACTGGTGGGGCTGGTGCTGCCTGGTGGTAGGGGGCAGTCTACCTTGAGACTTAAGTAGGGTCTCCAGCATGGTCTGCTGGGCCCTCACCATCTCTGCCAACTCTTGAAAGCTACAGGACCTTTGTGAAGGACCCTGGACCACAGATCTTGATCTCCCCTGTCCCGATGAGAGAGACTCCGCTGGGGAGAGAGCTGCTCTCCTGTGTTTTGTTCTTCAAGAACTTTCTGCATGGAGAGCAGTCCAACTCGCCCGCCAGCGCCCTGGCCGCGTGGGAGCTTTGCCGTGCACTGGTGGAAGCCAGCGTAGGATCCAGTAGAGCGCACTGACATGGCGTGGGATGTCGGTGGCAAACGACACGTTGGTGCCAAGTGTGTTAACTGGTGCCAATTAACGTCTGTGTTAGCGTCGAAGGTGCACTGATTGATGTCAGTGCCCAGAAAGCACGGAAGAAGCCGGGCTGATAATAGGCGCAGAGCATAATGGGCTTCGAGAACATGCGGTTAGTGCAGAGTCAATCGGTGCCGTGGTTGGTGCTGAGACTATCAATGCAGAGTCTGTTGGCGTCGACAAGGATGGCGCTGTTGGTACCGAGTAGTCGATACAGAGTCAATTGCGGCAGAGGTTGGTGCCGAGCTCTAGTTGGCGCCGAAGATGTTCCCACCGGTGCAGAGTCAATGGGTGCTGGGGTCGGCGTCGAAGTATGTTTTCAAGCCAGTGCCGAGTAATTGCCGTCAGAGTTGGCGCCGAGGACAAGCGTGATCGATGCTGGGCTGGTGTAGCAGAGTTCGATCGGTGTTGGCGCCGAGGGCAAGCACAGCCGCACTAGTAGAGCCAGAGGCTTGAGAGCGGCGCGTAGGCCCAAGGTGGAAGGTCGCTGAGGCAGAGTAAATCGGCGTAGAGGACGGCACCGCAAGCCCACCCTACAGTACCACAACAGCTTAAACAATGGCAATTACTACACTCTGTAGTGAAAGAGAGAGTAATGGCTGCTTGCTTGACTAAGGCAAGAGTAAACTTAAACGCTCAAAAGCGTAATTTTTCCCTATATTGATGGAATTTGAAGTTTTAAAACCAACAAATCAGCCAAATTCGGACAAAGAAAGCACAAGGAAATCTGTGACCTGTCTCAGTGAAGTGAGAGAAAATGGCCATATGCTACTGTGAGGACAACCCTCTTCAGCAGGAGGTAGGAGGGACTTCCTCTTCACAGAAGGGCCCTGATAGGGCAGCTTTTTTATATATGCTCAGTGGTTGATGGTCAGAGAGGGTTCATCCCATTCAGTAATGGTTATCATTCCATTGAAAGGGAACCTCAGTTCTCTTCCTTGTCGACATTGTCACCCTGAGGAGCAGGCTCCATGGATCGGGGTGACAGTGCTATGAGAGTATAATCAATAGCACCCATCACATTGGGGAAGCCAGCAACTTAGTAGAAGCCCACTCTCATGTCGTGTAAACCTGACCTCTGTGTTAAATGTAATAACTCCCAATGAGCTTTAGCAGGGTATGCAGTTCTATTATACATATGAATAGCTACAGCTTTTAATGGCACAGAAGATATGAATACAAGGTAGTTAGAAATGTATCAGAACCCTGAAAGTCTTGCTTGCTCCCACTACAGATACAAAAAAAATGGATCTTTACGTACTTAATTGCAACCGGCAGAATAAATAACCCATATTACTGCTATATGTGCAATCCTCTGTGTATATATGTTTTTTTAAATTCCAGGTTATTAAAAAGGTTACAGTTAAAAAAGAAAGAAATGCAGAAGTACTCATTTTCTTAAACTGCATTCTGCATCAACAGGCATTGTGGAAAAGCTGCAGAATTAGAACATGCAAGGGTAGATGTAAAGATATGCGCAAACCCCCCCCCCCCCCCCCGACCGTAAATCGTATTTAGCAGCCATAGTCTGATTTTAGCAGCCGCTAAAAATGCAGCGTATGCAAAAAATGGTGTTCATCTGGTGTGCTGCACCCACTATCAAATTTGCACTTTGCCATCATTAATCCATTACAGTGATATTGAAAGAGCATGTAATTGGGCAGGATCTGGATACTAAACAGTCACAATCATTATAATGTGATGTAAGGATTTTGCCTTGCAAAATCCCCCCCCCCCCCCCAAGAAGACCTGTCATTGGCTTCAGGATGGCAGCTGGGATACACTTCGTGATGCAGAGAGACTTGGCTCTTGTTGAGGAGACAGAAACACTTTTGGAGGAGAAGGGCAAGATGAAGACCCTGCATAATGATTCCCAGGGTCACTTTGGGATGCGGTGCTAAAATATTATCGTCTCACTCCACAGGTCATCCTAGACTTAATAGCTGATATGAGGGATAAGTTGGACCCCAAGGTCCACCTAGGAACTGTTGTCCCTGCACATGTGATAGTGCTGTGTTCTTTGCACTTAGCCTCTAGTTCCTTTCAGACCACAGTTGGAATGTCTGGAGAGATATCCCAATCTACCTTTTCCAAAGTGTTTCTGAATGTCATGCTCAAAAGGGCAGGCCAATACACAGACTTGCCCAAGGATACTAGCATAACTGATGTTGGCTGACGCTCTTCCCAAACAACTCAGTTTCATGCCGAGTGATCTCAGCCATGAGGACTCTTTGTTTCTCAGAAAACTTCTATTCCGTGCACCAAAAGGACTTTGCGACCCTTCCTGTGACTTTTTTTTGGTCTGTATTTTCATGCTCCACAAATGTCATATAATGCCTACTGCTCTCTGTACTACTATCTCTGTACCCTCTGGGCTACAAGTGCAGCCTCTAAATAGACCAATGCGCTTATTGAGACCTTAGTTATCATAATTGCAGATCATTATTTGTGCATCGAGTAATTTGCATTGCTCTTAAGCTTACATAGGACACAGTGAAAAATAATTGCCTGGCTGCACTGCAATTAGAAATTTTCATCCACAATTATTTACACTGCGTCTATACTTACATCTACCCCGTAATGAGCATTGTTATCAAGTGTGCAAGAAAAGGAGTGCCAAGTGTCTGGAAACTAAGTAACATCCACATCTTGCCTGTATCTTTTTCAGTGCTGTTAAAAACGTTATTTTGGAGTAAGTTAAATAGAGATTTAGCATTATGTACTTTTTTTTTTTTTTTTTTTTTTTTTTTTTTTTTTAAATGTGTGGCCCACCAAGAGAACAGTCTTAACTTATATGGCCCTTGCTGCCAGAGGAGTTTGACATCCCTGACCTAGACAATCAGTCATAATTTCTGGACTTTTTCAATTCAACCAAGTACTTCAGCAATCTGTATTTCTTGCATTAGTGAATCACACGTAATCTGTTTAATTGGATTGCACTAAACTGAATGAATCAAGTCAGTAAAAATAATTGATCTGCACATCACTAGTTTTCAGCCCAGAAAAAAAAAAAAAGTTAAAATAGCACATCTGTTAGTTGTTAAAGCCTGGTTCCCAAACAAACTAATTATTTAATAGCTCACTTTAAGGTGCACAATACAACGATTGCCCTTTAGTAAATACAATGTGAATGAAGCTTATCTCAGAGTGGGTTGCCTCATTTAAATACATCATGCATTACCATACAACTCACATTCATTCCGATTACCATACTGTGGCACAATAAAATGAGTGTGCGCCGTACAATTGTGATGGAAAATACAGCATTCATGAACAGGCACAGTAATTTCAATTATCTCCCACCATAAAGTTTAGCACCCTTTCGTAAATGAGGCCCAATGTTTTTAGAAGATCTGCCCTTTTAAAAGGACTTTAGGGGTGTTTACTTTAGCTCAGGGCTCTGGAATAGTCCATATATTACATGTGCCAATTTGTTCAAAGAAAATGTATTCCCTGCTTTGAGAACGCTAAAGGACAGATACAGTATCCTGACTAAAGACAGACAAGTTGACCAGCATATCAAAAAAGCTTCATCTAATCAAATTCTTCAACTTTACTGCCCTAAACCAACTAAATTGGAGGAATTTGTTAAATCCCTTGAATTCACAATATTAAAAGTTAAACGAACCATGTAAAGATAGCTTGTCATACAGTAGTCTTAAAGTCCAAATGGGAGATTAAAATGTCCAATAGCTGCATCATCATGGAATCAGATAAAAAAATATGAAAATGTCCTCACTCACTGCAAATTAAGATCCATCCAATATAAAACAATAAACAGAGTTCATTACACCCCTGACAGGTTAGTGAAATATACATTGAAACAGGTACTGGAGTTGTGAATCTGATAAAGGGCATAGTTCACACATGTTATGGAGTTGTAGGAACGGTTACTGGACCAAAATATTTAGTCATATGTCCAATATTTTACAAATACATATTCCCTTTTAGTCCTTGTTATTAAACCACGGTCCAAATGATTACTCACGTTATTTATTACAGCTAAATAATAATAATATTATACTTCCAGGAAAGACACTGAACTCCCAGTATTAGCACTCTGAAAAATCAGTTTTAGAAATGATTAATTTGGAAATAGTTATGATTATTTAAGAAAATATAAGAAAGTATGGAACAGAACCTCCTCATATTTTAGGGATAGGGCCTGTGATTAGCATATTATACATGAGCTACCTAAATGCATTTGTTTCATGTATTTATTGAAATTTTAATTGACCTTTTCATTTTAACAAAATAATGGTACCACAGCTCATCTATGAATCTATTGACTGGTATTTGGGATTTGCTTATTGTACACTAGTAGGAGAACTGATAATGTACTGATGTTTTGTAAAAACTAAAATAAAGGGAAATGAGCAAGACCAGCTGCAGCATCAGAGACTGGCACAGGGCTGCTAAAGCTGGGCATCAGAAATACTTTAGGAGTTCATCTTGATCAGCAGGACTGAGGCACCCTAGAGCCTAGCAGCTGCAAGCACCACTGTGAGGAAAGGCCTGTGCTGTGCAGAGAATCAGTGGCATAACAAAATGGACAGAAGGAAAGACAAAGAAAAAAACTGTTTATAATTAACACGCAGTTGTCAACCATAAAGATTAGTAAAATGTACCGTAATTTACACAAAAAGGTTCCAAATTCCCTAGCCTGCAACGCCCTCTTGTGGTGATTCAGAGTTTACAATAACCAAGGTTATATATACTGTACCTGTATATATTGTCACAGAGTGCCCACGTGTAGGTTTGTTGCAGCAGGTAAGTGGTACTGGAGACTTGATATTTGTTTCCAAAACAAAGCCATGTTTATTGTTTCATAATGTCCTTATGAAAATAAAACAAAATAAACAAACAAAAACCTACCTCCTCTAGGGAGTGCTAACTACACACAGCTTTCCCTAACTAACAGTTGTAGCGGCTAATCAATTTATCCAACCCAAACAGCCGAACGTAACCACACTTATAGTAGATAGTCACAAACTGTAACTCCGCATAGGATTCAGCCTCTCATACAATCGGCTCGTGAACAAGAATGTGGATTTTCTTGCTTTAACTCTTTCATTCGCTGCAGCGGTATCACACACGCGTCTGCTTCCTAAACTCCTCCAACAAGGCAACCTGCTCCATAGAGGCTAGCCTGTTAAACGTGGCGTCTAAATTAGATCATTTGTTTTAAATTAACACCATTGACCACTCCTGATTTAACCTTGTTACGCAATTACCTCTTGTAAGCCTGTACAACAATGACATCTAGTGGCCCAATTAAACATAGCATGCTTTCTGCCTGTGATTTTCTTTTCACATACAGTACGTTATTTATTAAAGTGTCACACTTATCTTCCAATTAATTATTTCTACGAGTCATATCACATTTCGGCGCCATCTTGTTGTTTACAGTACAGCTGTTTAAACGTTTTAAACCGTACTTGCTAATGTTTTTATAAGGTGTTTGTTGTTTTCATTTTACAATCAGGGTCATGGTTTTGCAACTGACGCCATTATGTTTAGCTCAGGGTGCTGTTTTCCAGGCATACAGTATAACCGTATACAAGTTCACCATAGTAACAGCATTGAAAGTGAAATAAAATGTAGTGAAAACATGCTAAATCAAACATAACGTAGCACTCAAACACTCAATAGTGACACCTTTGTAAAAATAAAATAGATTATTAAGTCTCTTACTTTAATAAAACTTTTATTTAAAACATAGTTAATGACTAAAGTCTAGCGTAGTACATAAGAACATAAGACATAAGTACATAAGAACATAAGAAAGTTTACAAACGAGAGGAGGCCATGATAAAGCAAATTTAAATAAAACAGTACAAACTACGACTAACTATGGTAAATACATAGTTTAACCATGGGGAAAACAAAACAAAAAAATCACTGTTGGCAAGTTGCAAAATTATGTTCCTGAAATAATCACATATATGCATATATACATACAGTACAATATGTCTAAAATGAATCACACAGACACACAATGTTTCAGAATTAGCGTGTAATGCTGTATATAACACTGAATTTCTGTTTAATAAACACTAGCTCAAGGATGTGTCTGGTCTGATTACTTGTATAACAAGTTTAAAATATTAATAAAAGATCTTTGTTACCACAGCATGCAGACTTATAAAACCCATTTACTATCAATACAGAATGACTGAGTGGGACATCTTCATTTAACCCCTTAACAAGCAGGGTAAGGCTGTAAATTCAGAACCAGAGCTATCAGGAGCATGATAAAAACAAGCTACATTGTATCCACTGTACACACCTGGAATTGTTTAAGTTTGGCATGAGGACAGATATGCAGAATCCTTCAAACATCCCAAAAATGTAATGCGCTCAGTAACTGTATTGTCTGTACTGCAGTATAGTATACTTTAATTTGGAACAAGCTAACTTTTAAATATGCCTATATTCCAAGTTTTCATACAGCACCTGTATAGAGGTGTCATTTTAGCTTTAATGCTGGTATTTTATCTGTCCTGTGGATGTTGTAGATGCATTGATTTCGCCTGTATTGATTTTGTTGTAGCTGTTATGAAAATTAATTTCATTACAATGATTTACGGTTTGGCAAGGACATCAATCTTAAGTGCTCTTGCTGGTTCCTTAGACAAAGTGAAGAATTCCTGTTGCTGCTTTCTTCTTATTGTTTTCGGTCCAAGTTAGAGATGACAAAGCAGCTGGTACCCTTGGCAATGCAGCATGCCTTTGTGTGCAGGATTCTGTTGTTAGTTCAGGTCCAGATAGCTGGACTACTATAGAGAACTATTGTAAAGCATTAACAATGGTAAAACTGGGTAATACACATACTGTCTAAGCCTAAGAAAAGCATGCTAGTTGCAAAATTATTGTGGTAAACCTCCATGAGAACTTGGTCATAGTCTTGGTCTACCTTTCCTAAGGTAACAAAGGTATTCAGACTACAAGACAAATGTATCACCTTTATCAGGTACACAAGTTGTGCATACCGATAGTATGTGGTCTGATGCAGCATCTATTATATCCAAATTATTATCACAGATTTGAAGGCTATTGTCCTGTGTGAGGATATTCCTATTCCTCTGTCACCCAGTCCACAACTTTCTAAGTATGAAACAAATAGCATATTCGTTGGAGGTGCCAGCCCCCTTCCTAATAATGAAGATGCTCGTCATGTATCCTCTACTCCTAATGTTTATTAAAGAGCTGCTTTTTACACATTAAAAGTCTTCCCTCTCCAGCTATAATCCCTTCACACGTCGCCTCCTCCTTTCTTTTTGCCCGCAGAAACCCCTGAACTCAAATATTTGGAAATCACACAAATCAAATCCCAATCTTGCATCCTGTGACAGGGCAGTAAATAAACATTGGGATTCATTAGATCTTCCTGGAAATGAACTGCAGGATTTAATTCCTGTCTCTCTGTCTCTCCGCACCTTTATTGCTGTCAAATAGAACTAGCTGGCTATATGCAGCATATCACTCCCCTAGACCAGACTTATTAATTTCATGAAGTAGTAAATTCATAGATATGGCCACCAGAGAGTCTATTGAATAATCATGAGCTAATCAAAATGTTGGATCTATTTCTAGGATCTGTATTGTAAGAACTGCACTGGGATATCATGTCATCTTGAATTTACTTTGCAATGTGTACTTGGCTTTATAGCATTACCAGAGCTTTGCTGTAAGTGTAAGGTAATCTGATGAATTATTGTTTTTATAGAAAACTACAGAAAAGTATTCTGGTGTCTGGCACTATTGCTTAGACAGGCGTAATATGTGCCTTCTGAATGTGATTGTCATCTACTTCTGTGTGGTCCTTGAAAATGAAAAGGAACTAAAGAGAGGAATTAAAAATTGGTTCATCAACTTCTATAGGTAAAAACATAATATGAGCTGTGATAGAATATGGGACTAGAAGGATTAAGAAATTTGTTAAGCTTAAAATAAGGATATATATTGTATGTATGCATGGTCAAAATGCTGTGGGAAATTTGCCTTGTCCATCCTGTGAGTGAATCTAGTTGTCAAGGTAACAAGGAAACCATTTAAAACTGATTGTATGGTTAGTGCACTGGAGCCTGCTAGAGCTGGAAGCTGATTGGCCGACGCTACTGATTTATTTTCTAATTATTACTCCTCTCCCATTGCTTTCTATGGAAATCAGCTGTTCCGTTATTACTCAAATGTTTTGAAATCTTGGGATTTATATGGAATGTATTCTTCTCTGTTGATTGTAACATTGTTTCTTTTCTGTAGGGGTTGTTTAAAATTGAATTAGTGCTCCAGAGCTTTTTGGTTTTTGGTTTGTTTGTCTTGTTTTGTTATTTGTATGGCTAACCTTCTGCGAAGAAACACAGGTAAAAATAAACATACAGGTACCATCTTGTTTAAACCCTACAAAAGGCAGTGTATCCACAAAAGGTAGTATAAAATATCCCGGCAAAAGTGATCAAAGTCATAGTGAGAAAATACACTTTGTGATGGCTGTCATGACCTGCTTTCCAGTCATGGGTTTACTTCATAAGCAATAGGAAATGTGTACTTACCTATAGCTGTACAAAACATTATCCATATTGGATCATCTGCGCTACTCCTATCACGAGAGAGTGACCAGCAGGTGAAAGAGGTCCAGTGGAACCTGGAGACCAGGGTTCGACTCTCAGTCACTACAGTGTGTCAAGGATGCTGTTATACATTCCTATGACTTCCTTACAGCAGGTATACTGCACACGATTCAGTACCAGCCACATTCACTCTTTCTATATACAAACCACACTATAATAAATACTATATTGCTGTTTCAAATCTAGCTGTGCAAGTACATGAGTTAAATATACCTGAGGGAGTGTTTAGTTTTGCATGTGCAAACACTTCCCTATTTTAATGAGATGACCTCTGCTTAGTAACAATACTCTCAATTATTTAAATCAGTAATACCAAAATGGGTGCCTCTGTCTGATGGTAATCCAAGCTTTTGAATCCCAATTACTGATGTACATATAGTACAGAGATTGATCTGATTTTTTTCTATTTAAGTATGTTAAGCTGTCTTCTGCAATTACACTGTAATATCTTAAGGGGGTGCTGGTAAAAACTCAGCTGTGCTGCTCAGCACTTTGAAATAATGTATTACTTCAAATTAGCGCCGCCCTTGAATTAATGCCTCACTCAGATATTAATAGCCGCTGCCCTTGAATAAACGCTGCTCTCAATAAATAAACGTAAAGGGTTTTTTTTCTACCCCTGCTCAAAAAATAAAGAATGAAACTCGCAACTCTGGCTATGTGCATGTGATGCCCCAAAGAGACTGCAGCCTCAGTCCACCATATAATACAAAGTAATGTACGCACACCTTAGTTAGCAAATAAAATTTTATGGTACAGTCCCGACAGACAACCCAAGATGAACTACTTACAGCACAGCAGTCCAGTCTGTTTTTGTTTTGTTTTGTTTTTTTCCAGCACAGCTGGGGGATAAAACAAGGGCTGTCTGTTTACCTCGTCCTCAGCTTGGATGGTGAAAACTTAAACTCAGAGGAACTTAGAGCTTTGCCAGTCACCATCTAAGTGCTATTCGAAAGCTGTCTGAAGATATTATCTTGTAGGGGGTTTAGTTGTTTTGTTTTTTATTCAACTGGAATTTTACTCAGTACTGTAGAATTATATACACACACATATATATATATATATATATATATATATATATATATATAATATATAGATATAATATATATATTATATATATATATATACTTACTATCTGTGAGAAGATTAGTTTCATTTTCTCTTACAGAGAAATTACAAATAAGCAAGTAAATTACAGTGAGAAAAAAAATAGATGAGTAGTATATATTTTAGTTTTAACAGAAATCAAACCGATATTCAGAGATAATATTTTTCATTAAGAAAAACAACAGCATCACACTACAACTACCGTTCTCTCCACTCTTCTTGTCCTGACCCATAGCATCCAACACACACTGTTGATTCGCTGATATAGTACTCCCTGATCTCCTAACTCCCACCTAATAGGCTCTCATTAACACTGTATTCAAGCCCCCAAAACACACAAGAGTATAGTGCTGGAGATCGTTTCCTCTCACGGCGCTGCTTCTAAAATGATTAAATCATATAATAAAATATTGCAGCGTTTGTAAAGCATAGTATTTTTAATAAAGGCTGCCTTCGTTTAATGACTGCACTCATTTTGATCAATTTAAAATTAATGCAGAGGCGCCAAATTGAAGTAATACGGTTTTCGTTTTATAGGACTAGGCTAACTGGTTTAGATGAAATCTGTTTTCTGTAAAAGAAAGTATAAGCAGCATCTCATGTCTTAAACAGATTCCTTGTGATTCACTACAATGTGTAACAAATCTGTTAGGATTTAGTCTGTCTGGAGAGCAGAGCTAGAAGGGAGTCTATAATAACAGTTAATAATCTGTTGGCGACTCGTCTATAGGTGGTGTGATGTTTACAGTGACTGTGGTTAAGAATGATTTGGTCCAACTGAGCCCTCATTATGAGAGGTGACTCGAGGACTGAGGCCTCCAGGGCGGGGAGGATGGACTATAAAGATCTTAAAGCAGCCAAGAAATTGAATAAGACATATAAAATATTAGACGAGAACCCTTAGAACCCTTAGACATAATCCCATTCCCATATAAAAGCTAAACACCTCTCCTACCCCTGAGGAGTGATGTCACTTTACAGAAATGACTTTGCATTGTGTTTAGATATGGGTAATTTGACATTATTGCATATGCACATATTATTATCTATTATTCTGTCGTGTATAAAATCAAGTTCAGCAGATTTTACAAAGCAAAGGGTCTATAGGAGGCTAGAAGTGTATGATAAAAGTTTAGCTTAGGTTTGTGAAAATTCAAGACAGTCAGCATTAGCCCAACAGACAGACAGACAGACAGACAATATTTTATAATATTCTTCGTGGGGTGCACTGCCATCCAGTGGTTACAACGTGTACTTTTTCAATCTTTTATGTATTGTGTTACTTTCCCTTCCTTTTTTTCTTCCTACTTTTTTTCCTACTATTTCTCTCAGATACAATAACTACAGTATATATGTTAAGGATCAGAAAGCCCTTCACCAGGAAGATGAGTCTACAATGATCGATCTAATGGCATATACACACTTACTGAATGTGTTAATAATATTGTATTTTAGACCTTCGGCTATAAAGGGAAGGAATTTAATATTTGTTGAGTGATTAGCCTGAACCATTATTTTAACACAAGACAACAAAAGAAAGCCTTTTCCCAAACCATAGCCCCCCAGCATGAAAACTCACATCCCTGTATCGCTGAATGAGTCATTAATATATGATAATTACAATAGGTTTTACATCGTTATGAATTGGACATTAAGTATTACCAAAAAAAATATTCTATTGGTTGATTATCGTGCAATTAGTGAAGGCAAACCCAATGTTGATGTTACCTCTTACAGACTCATTGCCAAGGTTCAGACATTATCGTCAAAGCGCCCAGAATAGATGGCCTCTGTTTCTTTGTGTCTTTAAATATATCTCTTCATTTAAAATAGGGGTAAGATTGACAGAGTTTATTGTGCTTACAGTCTGAGGCAACAAACTGCAGCAATTCTGGGTTACCAAGGCTACTGTCAAAAACGGTGGTGAAAGGCTGTAGATGACCCAGTAATGGATTTTTATGATTATAAATAGTCAAAACACTTTACACAGAGTTATCAAAGGACTGAAAAACGCAGTACTTGAGTCATTTCAATCCAAACCACTGAGAATGATTTAAAATATAAAAACAGTGAACAGTAAAAATACTAATAAGCAATGTAATTTGAAGCTATTTACTGTTTAAATAAATGTGTAATAAGTAAAATAAGTTTCCCAGTCTTTGAGTACTTCCATTGTGCGGTCCTCCTATTGTTTAGAACAGTACTAAAGAACAGCCCCTTACCTGTTGGTCTGCAGGTATTGGAGACCCCTCTGTACTGGGCTCTTAGCATTACTACTGACCTTTGACTCCTTCTCTCTTCACAGCACCTTCCTGCCCCGGATGGTTCCCTGGATCAATCAGATTTTCTTCAGCCTTCTCTCAAGTGGTAGGAATGAGCGTGTCGACTGCAGCCACCGAATCTTCACCTACGAGTGTCTCTTCAAGCAGCACGTCCAGGACTGGGCCATCCCCATGTAAAGAAGCACTGCACCCCATCCTTAAGTGATCATAGCTGACAAAATAATTAAGCTCATCTTACGCATCATTCACCTCCATTAGCTATTCAGCTGTATGGGTCTGTTTTGAAAAAAATGTGCAGTTTTGAAAGAAGCACATGTCATGTTGTGTTATTTCCTATTAAAAATAATATTTTGGTTTAAGGGAGTTCTCATTTCCATTGCTTTAATCTTTTACACTTGCACTTTCTATGTCATTTCATGTCAGCAGAGTCTTCAAATCAAAGCAATTTACTGGCTGAAAGTTTGTCAGTTTGAATTGCTTGCACTCCTGCTCTGCCTTGGTCAACTGTATAAACTGATTTTTAGCACAGGAAGTGAGGACGAAAGAAGCATAAATGTTCTGAAGCTACAGAGAATCTAAGTCCTTTATCAAAAGAGGGAACCTTTAAACTTCAGGATTAAACTTGTTTTAAATGTTAACATTTTAACTGGTAATTTTTGTACCAATAAAGAAAACGTTATTACTACAATAGTATTGTGGGTGTACGGAACCTCTATGTGTCTATGGTAAAGAAATTGAATGAATATTGAATACATAACTTTACACTGTACAGATCCTACTGTATAAACAATGGACACTGCAGTTTAATACGTTGAAATATTTAAACTCTAAACTAGTGTATTAACATCCCTAATACTTATCTGTCAGGATAAAATATCTCACCAAAATCTCTTTTCTCCTGCAGAGGCAAGACAAAAGAAGCCCTGCTGCAGCTGAAGGCCTGGCTGGAAAATACCCAAGCTGTAGTAGCTCACTTCCCAGTGGAGGTGCGTTTCGCTCGGGGAGACAACATTCTCCTCAGCCCCTGCTTCCAGAGAGACAGCTGCTACATGAACATCATAATGTACAGGTGTGTTTGACGTGGCTTTTCATGTTTTCTACCATGGCACATAAATTTTAGGCAGTCTAACCCTAAAACCTGATTTTAAAAATGTCTTCAAACACAACCCAAAAAAAAAATAATTGTCCGGTTTGTAACGGCAGTAATATCCTCTGCAGGGATCATTGGATCATTATCTGTACACAATTGCCTTTTTGTTCGTTAAGTGTCCTTACTTTTGACTTTGAATTGTCACCGTGGTCAGTTATCTATCTGGTAATGACAGCTTGTCACAGATTGGCTTGGTGGGTGATGTCAGACCAGGGAGGAAACAGACACAGACAGCACTGATGTATGAATGAATGCGCTGGTGCGCAGATTTATTAAAAAATAAAAGGCTTAAACAAAACAGCAACACTTATACAAAACAAAATGGCACAGTGGCCAAAACAGACACGAAACAAAACCAAGTATAATACTGGTTTAGCAATTGCTTTCTACTATTGTTGCTTGTCTTGCGACTCACGTCTCGTTCTGCCTCCGAACACACTAACCTAGTTCAGCTAAAGCTGCTTGTTTTTATATTGTGGCCGATGGATTAACTGGCTGTCAATTACCTAGTTTACCCCTCAACCACATTTGGCACAGGGTTTCTCATATGCATGCTCAACAACCAGTTTGTCAATAATCACTTGCTGTTGACCATGCATTCTCGCGTTTTATCTGCATGGGGCATTTTAACCCCATCCAGGCTGTAAACAATAATAACAAAACATTGTGTTTTTACATACAAAACAATACACTTGAAATATTAATTCAACAAATAATAAAATACACACAGGGTGGGGTGTACCCCGTCACACAACTGTAATGAACAATAATTTCTGAAATCAAATATCAGCCCAGAAGACCAGTCAGTAATACTGTTAGAAAAATATAGAGTGTAGTACCTATAGTATACAGTGGTGCCTGTACAGTAATTATTTGCACCCTCATGGTTACAAAAAAATGAACGTTAGTGTTTTTCCTTAAGATGTAAAATGTTTCTGTGTTATGTATTCAAAGGATTTTATGAAGTAGCACGTTGCATCCAAAAAGGGCTGGACAAATGCTTGTGTCAACTCAGAAAAATCCAATAAAAACACAGATTACTGCATAACCAGCATCTCTACAAAGCAGTGCTACAAGGGCCTCTTTTGAGAGCTTGTTACAATCTCTCTTTCTGGAGAGCACTTTAGCAGTGCCTATAAGAGATCAATTCAATTGTTCTGATCCGATAGGCCCTATGGAAAGGAGGTGCCACGGGATCAGTACTGGGCTGCCTATGAAAAGATCATGCAGAAAGTAGGAGGCAGACCACACTGGGCAAAGGTAAAGAAATGTCATCAAAGCATGTCAGTGAATTTCACATACACTTAAAGGTGCACTCTATTATAAGTATGAGGGACCCCATTCCTCTCTAGTGAAGTTGCTGGTGAATCGGTATCTATGGGACCAGAAGGTTGAAGATTTTTAAGCATTAGAACTAACATATATGTAACAGTATTATCACAATAAGTCGTGGATATATGTTCACTTCAACTCTCAAGGAAATGTGGTCATTTTATTTTTTATAATGTTCAAAATGTGTTCTATAAAATGTAATATAAAATCATTGTGGTTCAATGATTTTTTGGATGCAGCCTAGAAAGGCAAGTGCCTGAGCCAATCAGAAAGCTTATTCTTCTATATTATTAGGAATGTTTGCACTCCAAAGGGCATGATGGGGGTTAATCTCTTATTTAGTAATGTCGTTGTATTGTGTTTTTCATCAGGCTCACAGCTGTACTCACAAGAATTTCCAGAGAATGTATCCCGGCTTCCAGAAATTCTGTTCCATCCGGGAGCAGCTGGATCCAACAGCAATGTTCCTCAACTCCTACCTGGAGAAAGTGTTCTTCTGAAGAAAAAAGAAATAATATTCTGACTGGTTAATATTCAAAAACTCCAATCGCTTTTATTTGAATGAAACCCAATCTCAAACCTAACCTCCAATCACATTTATTTGAATGAAACCCAATCTCAAACTTAGCCTCCAATCACTTTTATTTCAATGAAACCCAATCTCAAACCTGGCCTCCAATCACTCTTATTTTTATGAAACCCAGTCTCAAACCCTGAAGTGAATTTAAGACGAGTTCTGATGTCTTTAAGAAAATCTTTAAGTCCTTTTCTTCAATCAATAATAGGTTTATTGTAATACATGCTGGGAATCAGGTCCCAGGTACAGAACAAGCAGATTCAAAGTTTTACAGCTTACATGATTATTAATAACCTGTTGCACAAGTGGTTCTCCACCCCTGTCCCTGGCTTTTAACCAATGGTCAAGGGACAACGCCTTGTGGTTACACCTCTTTCTTGGTACTGTGTGCAGTGTTTTTGTGTTGTGCGTAAAAGATGTGACTGTGTGTCAGGTGCTGAAATAGCCTTGATAATTGCTTGTCAGTAGAAAAGGACTGTTTCTAACTTGTTATATTTTGGATGTTAGCTAGCTGCTGTTGTGTTATCTTGGGTGTTTCAGTTTTCCCCAGCTATCAGCCATTGTTCATCAGAGAAGTTACTGTTTGCTCGACACCCAGACTTGTGGCCTTGCCGATCACCCTGTTTCTCTCAAGAATATGCAGCTTTAGATAGCTTTCCCCACTCGCTCCCACCTCCACTGCTAGGAAATTGTGAGTTTAGCCACTCCAAGTGCATAGCATTTGCTCTGTAAAACAGAGTGCAAAAATCAAACCAGACTTTTTTTCTTTCTTTTCCATGTTACAACAAACCTAACCTCCAATCACTTTATTTGAATGAAACCCAATCTCAAACCTAACCTCCAATCATTTTTATTTGAATGAAACCCAATCTCAAACCTGACCTCCAATCACATCTACTACATGAAACCAAATGACTTAGCACTATAAAAACATACCCTTCAAATAGAATTGATTATCCTTATTTCTCCTTATACTCATGTAACAAGTAGAGGCTGTTTGTGAACTGGCAAAGACAATGATGGAATGGATAAATTAAGTGTTATTCATCATTTTAAGAAAATCCATCATTCATTTTAAAACTGAGTTTAGCAGGAATGATTTTACATGAACACATGTTTAGACTTATCATTTATTATTGATTAGATGCTCTATTTGAGTTCATGCATAATTTATACATGTCTAGAGCACTTGTTGGTAGTTCATTAACCAATAGGCTCATTGTATGTTCAAATCTGTACAAAACTGCTTTTCAATAAACCTCCTTTTTAAGTGTAATACTGTTTGCATTTATTATAGTGTAACCACTGGTTACACACATAACACAATGTATTAACACATGCTTTCTCTGTGACTATTTACTGCTATCTGTTTATTTCTGTTTATTAAACCAGTATTATCCAGCATGTACTTGTATCACCTGGAGGTTATGAATATCATTTGCAAGCTAGAGTGCAGTGCAGGGTGTGCACTGGATCTGGTAAAATTGGTGAGAAGATGTTATAATTGGATAGTATATGGCAACTCCCTTTAGCCTTTTGTAGGTCAAAGTGTCTGCAAACTTGATTTATTACTGAAAATGGTCCTTAAGGTCTTGTGAATGTAACCTAGTTATCTTGCTGAAGTGCTGCTGGATACTGTAATGATACTTGCAGTATATTTCAATCAGAATTGCATAATTCATTACAGTTAAATACGGCACCTAAATGCTAAATACTACATTTAAAGATATAATACTGCAGTATACTTTTCAAAATAAACCAATTACACTTTGTATACTGTCCTTTTTTTTTTTTTTTACTTCATTTTAATTAATGTGTACAACAAAATTATATATATATATATATATATATATATATATATATATATATATATATATATATATATATATATATATATATTAAAGCTTGTTGCTAATGTATGGAGTTCCAGCCTCACAATAACAGAATTGTACACTGTTTGAATTGTATTGATATTTGTGCATGGTAATTACTGTTTTAACGTATTTTGAAGTGTATTCATGTTTTGCTAATGACAGTAACAACGTGCAAGTACCTTATCTGATAAGCTTGGCAGTATAATATACAGTATTTTTTTTTTTTTTTTTGCATGTGGAAATTATTACTTTCAAAAGCCAGCTACATGATCCTCACATTTAATGGCTGCTTTTGTTGAATGCGATGGTTAGAAATATAAGCAGGAGCAGCAGCAATAGGCTCTTATCACACAAGGCTGCTGGAAACGAAGCGTTGCTCAATTTACCTCCCCAAAATAAAGCGCAAGTTTAAGTGTCCGTCAGCTTCTCAGACTGGGGACAATACCGTTTGTTGTCAGTATTCTCTGGATAACCAATTTAGGATCAAAAGACGTATTTGGGTAACTTTGCAGAAAACAAAAACTGGATGGCGATAACCGCTGTTAAACGAATGACTGTAAGTAACCCGTTTGCGTCCAATTTTGTAATTGGCAAGTGTCTGCCTTCTGTATTTACAATGCTGTTATCGTCGCGACTCGTGAGGGGTAGTGAACGGTGTTTGATGGATAATGAAAGATAATAAAAAAGCAGGAAACAGTATATTCAGCCATTTCACAGAGGTAGGGCATAACTGTCTAATGAAAGTAGATTCCTGTTGAAGATGGTACCAAAACACATATACAGCCAAACCGAGCATCATCGCATGGCGAGAAATGATTATGCTTACGCACCTAATAATTATGTGCTCGCTTTAAATTGCACTGTGAGTTGTCTAATTGAACGAGTTAAATATAAGACATATTTATGATTGAATTGCTTGATCTATTAATTAATTAAACAATTAATTACAACATATACATGCGTTGCAAATACTGCATGTGAAGTAATTTGTTTTGGGAATGTATTTACCGTTTCTAAATGTGAATAAAATTTGCGCTATATTGTGTGTGGGTCAGTAACTGTTTTTTTGCAGTGGAGTAAGCTATGACTGACAGGTTGCACGGTTTTATTTCGGTTTATTATAGTAAGACCGGGCGTAAACAATGCAGCGCAGCAATAATGTATTATGAACATTCATAAATCAGCGGTGTTTTTGGTGCAGCATATGTTAATACTGACTTCAAGGCACCACTAAATCCCATGCTGTGTAGGTCTAGGTGCAATGACGTGTAATTTGTAGTATTGCATTAGCTGCTGCAAACCAGACTCACATGTATTTATATCACTCATCTCAGTCGTGCACTGGGGTTCAATATGGTTTCATTCTTACATAATGAAGGTAACATTTTCTTCCCAGCACAATATTTTAATACATCTGCTTTTATCTTGTTCTTCTGCTAATATTATATTTAAGCATAACAGTGTTATTATCTGCTGTTATTGATATGAAAGTGAGTTTAAGAATAAACACTGATAGTGTTTGGAAAGACAGCTTCAAAACAGATGGTCCTGCATGTTGTGGGTGGTTAAATAAATTCCTAGACATTCTGAAGGACTTGTAGTGTTTCCCAATGGAAATGCTGCATTCAGTCAAAATAACTTCTCTTGGAGACAAACTGTGTCCATGCATAATAATAAGCAGTTAGTGTTATTGTGGTTGTAGGTATCAGGACCACTTCTAAGTCATGATGGTGATCCTAAACGCTTTTTTCCTTCATTTTGGACCTCCGAATGCCAAGTGTCTTGATTTTGTTTTCCACAGCAGCATTACACACTGACTTCGGCATCCTTTAAAAAAAATAAGAGAAAAGGTAAGAGAAAGCAGTAACTAGTAACTACAATTATGGGTAATCGGCATATTCAAATTTATTCATTACAAGAGCCAATCAAATTGTGTGACAGTCACCAAAAGGCTTCTACATTAGCAGCATTTTAAAAGTCAGAGTACAGTGACTGCATACAAGTTTCACCCTGTCTGGGGCTCATCGGTGCAGTGCAAGTGTACTCTGACTGGTGAAAAGCTCAGAAGAGTAAGTAAATACAAGTAGCTTTTGAGTTAACATGAGAAGCATACCATAGTGACCAGACACACTGCAAACAAGTATTTTAAGCACTGTATGCAAGAGCCAGGCTCCTCTACAAGTGCGGTTATAGAGCTTTTACAAGCATACAGAGAATCTGTAGGTCTGCCTGTTACACCTGCCATTCTAGTTTCAAAGAAAGTGTACCAGGCAATTTGAAAATGTTTTGTGATTATGTGTGTGTTTTATATATATATATATATATATATATATATATATATATATATATATATATATATATATATATATATATATATATGCTTGGATGCCATGTTAATGTAAAAATACACATTTAGGTTTTGTTTTGGACTATTGTGTTTGCCAAAGAGAGAGACGGTGAACAATACGGTTAGAACGAACCAGATGTGGCAAAAAGGGACACACAGGAAGAGAGAGAGAGCGAGGAGGAGGAGCAGCTGTAAGATCTACTCCTCGCCTACAGTTTTGTTTTGTGTAAACTACACTGTGTTCTGTTTGAGAAAATAAATAAAACCTCCGTTATTGGAACCCTTACATTGCCATACATGTCAAAGGATCCAGCAGCATGAAGCACATTTAACATAACTGTACTGAGATGTTGTTATTATTATTATTATTATTATTATTATTATTATTATTATTATTATTATTATTTCGATGTTTCCAGTACTGAGGAAGATTACACAAGTATACAGATCTGAAGGGACTAAATGTATGTGCACTATACAGTATTTAAATATGTGTCATGCACTTCAAACATTAATATATGTGTGTGTGTGTGTGTTTGGCTTTTTTGTTATGTTAGGTATTTTTCACGGCGGCCGGTTTCGTATTTTCTACCCGGGCCAACTTCGAATATATAGAATGCTGACTGCTGTGAACACTTTGTCTTCAGTGTTGTTCAGCTGCCTGCATTCTCCACCACGTGTGATAAAGTGTTACTTTCAGGGCCTGCTTTTGTCATGTTTCAGCAGATACAACACTCCGGAGGTTCTTTCTTTAAACAGGATAGTGCATGTATGTTTATTTACAAATGTTCTCCTCTTAGCAAGAGAGGTACAAACAGAGTCCGGGTCCAGAGTCCAACACAGAACAGGGCACTCATACAGATATAATCCAAAAGCAGTTCTTCAAAGTCTGACAGAAAATAGGTCATACAGAATACACACTCTTTAGTTTTCTCTGTCACAAACCCCAAATTTCTCCAAAACATGCCACACCCTTTTCCAGCTAATCAGTGCTGCTTATAAAGGAAGTTCTGTTAGCGACGAGTAGCAGGTGTGTCTCAATTGAGCCCTCTATTCAGTACCTGGAGAGTATACTGTGCTGTGCATCTTTTGTATGCCTGAAACATATCCTCACAATGTCCCATTTTTCATTAGGGTAAAGGCTCCGACCCGTAATACCACCCGTCCACCACTTTACCTCATATTTTGCCTCTATATATATATATATATATATATATATATATATATATATATATATATATATATATATATATATGTGCAGTGTTTCTGATCAGCCTGTTTTCATTTAATACTGATATCTGATGCAGGAAAATGACAGAGAAGCCTCAGGTATTGCCATGTTCTGAACACGGGAGGCAGTGAAGCAGCAGGATTCAAATTCTCTTATTAAGATTTCCAATTACAACAGGAAAGCTTACAAGCAGAACATCAAAACTTGCAAGGAATGGAGAGTGTGGGTAATTAAACAAGCAAAACAAAAATTCTGCAGGACCCAGGTTGTTAAGAAACTATCACTGATATACTGACCTCCCAGGAACAGTAGATGCCAACTGTGCAAATTGATTAATTGACAATGCAATTCCTTAAATACTGTCTTTGGTAAAGAGTTGGGAAGTCACATTAAGGAAAACCTTTGGCGTTCAACTGATTATAGAATGTTGTGATTTAACACATTGATAGTTTCACATTTCTTTGTCTGTGTCTTGCAAGCTCTCATACACTTGACTTTGACCCTCTGTTGCTCTACAATGCAGAGCCAGCATGGGCTGTGGAGGGAGCCGGACAAACGCTATTGAACCCAGATACCTAGAGAGCTGGACCAAGCAGACCGAGTCCACCTGGCTAACCAGCACCAACACAGACATCCCACTGTCCTCCATTGAGAACATCCCCTCTGAAAACTCCGAGTCAGAGAAGAACGCCATGAACTCAGGTAAGCACTTATTTTCTGTAGTAGTATATTGACTCGGGTAGAGTCAATTATTCTTGTTTCATTGCTTACTTGTGGGGTCACTATCAAAAGCGTTCAATGGTGGTGTATGTAGTAATACTAAAAGTAGGACAGGGGAGCAGAGTGTCATCAGCTTCCTCCCCTATGAGGACAGTGTGTGCGTATTGTCAATTCAGCAGTTTTGAAATCGATGTAAGATTATCCCCATAGTGATCAATCACAAAACATATATTTTAATGTAACTTTGTGTCTGCAACACGTCTGTCCTAAAATATTTAAGTATGTCTGTGTGGTTTGTATGTTAACAGAACTCTAAAGTTGATACAAATCGTACAAGACAACGAAACCCGTTATATCAATAGTATAATCATTTCTCAAACTATAATATGAATCTCACAAAATGTCATTCTTTTGGATGTGTTGTTCACCTAGAGTACATTCATAACAAAACAAAACAAAACATTCTAAGTGTTTTTTATTATATAACAGTTTGTTTTTAGACAAGCGTCACAGTCAATTTTGTGACTTAGCTGCAGTGCCGTGTCGGTGGCCGTGTCATTTTGGTTGCAGTTTCCCTATTTCGACCTGGTCTATGCGGTCCAGATCATATCACACATACAAATCGTTTTAAAACAAATGTAATGCCCCTTAAGCTTTCTGCAGACCCAATAGGTAGAACATCTTGGTTAGAACAGGTTTCAGAGTTGTAGGGGTGGGAATGAGTGATGCGCTTTCACGTTTCGTTGGCCTGTCTGAACAGCGGATGTTGTTGAACTCAAAAAGAGGGTTCTTGCATATAGTAGCAGATATCATGTTTTAAAATAAAAATGCATGTTTATAATAACTGGATATTTGAGACATATATAGCGAAGTAGACAAAATGTTATGGGCTCATTTCATTAGCTACAAATAATAATACTATTATACTATTATACTAATAATAATAATAATACATTTACACATACATCCATCTAAATATGAATTTTACAAAAGTTCAGAATTATGAAGAAAGTTACTTGGAAATTGGCCATAACATTAAAAAGCTGTTGATAAGGAATAATCTGTGAACATTTTTTCTAAAGAGTTTATGATAAATACTCCCAAATTCTGTTAGTTTAGCCTTTCACTGCACTTGCACTGGACAATGCAAATTACCATCTTCGAGCGATATTACAAATAATTACACAAATAATTGTACAGTGAATGTCAGATTTGCATTTTAAGACCTTCAGTTAGTTTTTTGGATTGACGTTACCAAAACAGGTCTGTTTTCATCATACAGCGCAAACTGAAATATAAAAAAGGGACTGGGTTTGGTTGCAGACCTCCCATGAACTGGTTTTCAGATGCATTGGACAGGGTTGGTACAGGATCATTCTGGAGGCCCATCAAAGAACATTGCTGGAAGTTTGCTCATGATCTCTCTTCCCTCCATAGAACACCATGTTCATTTTATAATAACCTTTTCCGGGAAATAACTAAAAAAAACTAAATAACTAATAATAACTAAAAATAAAATAACTGACAGGTCCATTAAGAATCTATTATTAAGAGTCAGTACTGTAAAGCTTCTCTTTATTCAATGTGCCCAAAAAGGTCACACGAGTTTGTGTGCACATACAGTGACAAATGCATGGATCAAAATCCACAGTAATACAGGTCAATGTGTACTAGACAAGGGAACCATTTAGCAGCTGTAGAAAGATGACCTAATACTTAATCAGCAGAAGGGATGTACCTGTAACTGTTTTCCTGTTTACTGACATCAGATTTGGTTTTCATTTTGTTAACCGAATATCAAATGACAGTGATTATGGAGTAATTATTATAATTAGTTTTTTTTTTTCTTTTCTCTTACCTAGTGCTGAGCTATGGTCAAGAACTTTTACAATATCACTTGTTATTCCTTTACAATATATGTAACTGTATTTAATATACAAATATTGACTATAAAATGTGTCTGACTTCATATTCAAGCAATTTGAATTTGTATTCTGTTTTTACAGTATGCTTGAAGCAAGCAAGTATACACATGTTTAAGAGTAGTTGTCTCTCTGTCAGAGCTGTTCTTTATCGTTTTTAAAGCTGTTTCCACATCCCTGATACCCACTCCATGTGGTCAGAGCAGCTCCACACAAGTGGCTTTTCAGACCTTGAGTGAGTGAAAATTAGCAGCGATGTATATATATATATATAATATGATATATATATAATATATATATATATATATATATATATATAATCTTTATAAGTTCGCATTAGTTCAATAAGAATAATGAAACAGTATGGCTAATCATAGTGTGATGTGATTTCCTTCAATTAAAACATGCATGTGAGTATTATCATACACTGTAATGTAATCTATGCATTGGGAAAGGCAAGAAACAAAACAATGTCTGCTCTTCACAAAAAGCCTTGAAAATTACAACTGTAGAAACGGCTCCGAGTAGGTCACCTGCAGTCAATTAGTTGAAATATAAAAGTCGTGCCGATCAGTAATCGATTAATTGTTGAATCTCTGAGGAGCTGCAGGAGCTAATGGCCAGGTTTGGTCTCCATCCATCACTGCTCTTGTTTGGGGACCAGAGAGTTGTATTATTGACAGCACTGACACTCATTTTTCCATCTAATGGGAATGACTTTCTATTACACCACTGCTGCCCTAGAGGAAATCTCCCTGCCCCCAGCTTTCTGTCTGTCAAATCACACTGCACATCAGTGTGACTGAAATAAAACACAAATGATGCCTTTCAATTGGACACACTTATATATACATTTTCCTGTTGACCATTTAAGAGCTGATAATTTGAAACGATATTGTCAGGAGTCTTATTGTGCATGTATATCAAATCCTAGATTAGGTTTACTGCAAATAGATTCATTTGAGGTTAGACAACAAACAGTTAACTGTAGTTCTTTACAGCAAAGTGGTTTCAATGGACCTATTTTTTCTTGGACCAGCTCAACCGTCTCACAGTCTCCTGAACCAGCCCGACCAGCTGAAAACCAGTAAACCACTAGCTGTGAACAGCACAGACTAGTGGATTTTCCCTCAGGCGGACAATGTGGAATCCTACGTATGTGCATTTCAGCAAACCTGATGTAACTACATGAAGCGAAGTGGATTTCAGGGAACCTTATTAAGCGAAGATAAAATTACATGTACATTAATTAATATGGTGCACTTGGAATCCTGTGCTCAATCATGGTTCTATTTCTAATTATTTCTCAATAATCTGAATACAGAACAAATCTCTAATGAATCAATCACTGTTCAAATTGAACCTCACACACTGTTTTTTTCCACCAAAAAGAAAAGGATGTTACAATTTGAAAGGCTTTATTTTTATGAGCTTAATAGGCTTATTTGCATGTACATGTTTTGGTAGTGGTCCAAAATAATTAAACAAGCTGGTAAAAGTGTAAACTAGTGCTCCCTCTTTACGTTGCTATCTAACTTACACAAGTATTGAAAACAGTGAATATGTAGAATGCTACTTACCTTACCACTATTATAAAATGATTGCAAGGGAATGTTGAGTATGTGTAGGAACTTGTCTGCTGCCCTCTTAAATGTGAACTGAATTTCTCATTCAATTCTATATCCTTGTTAAATACATGAGATTGATCTCAGTTTGTTTCTGACAAATCCAATGGTGTATACCTCTTTTGTAGCAGTGGAATTGATTGGTAAACAGCTCCTGAACAACACAAAGAAATCCACATGACTTTAGTCACCCAGTGAGAAAACGCTTGGGTACTTTATCTCTAAACATTTGTAATTTAGGGTTAGAAATTGGAACATCTTTGAAGAGGAGAAAATAAAAGGTGTACTGGCTGCACACGCTATTTGCTGCCGTCCCCAGCTGGTCCCGAAACTTGGCAGATAGGAAAAGTAAGAAATCGGGGGAAAAAGGCATAAGTGACATTCCTGTGGATTTGCAAATATATATTATCATGTTATCCCAAGCCATTTAGCATTTACTAACAATACCTACATCTTGAATTAAGAGTTCAATGACATACTTGTAAAAATAAAAGCGTATTACAATGTAATGGTTCACATCTGAAAACCAAAATGTCTGAAAGAAAAAAAAAAAAGAAATGTTAATTATGGCATGCCACATAAAAGTTACAGACACATAGAGGGCAAGCAAGCAATATTATCACTGGTTCTGTTTCTGCTGAAGCTTGTATGTTATAATTCTTTATACCGCAACTGGACACTTCTCCACCATTGTTTTCTGTGGAGATCAGCCGTTCCATTATAACTCAATAATGGAAAAAATGACACTAATTAACGACAGCTGTTCTAAAACCACAGCTCATTGATGAAACGTTTCGCAGGGTTGCTTGAGCCCAGCTCTCAGAAAGTTCACTCTTTCAGTGGACTACAATTTCAGACAAACAGAGGTAGATACATACATAACTTTACAGGTGTAGTATGACAGAAACGATGGCATTACTGGGACACGTTCCGCAGTAAAAATTAAACAGTCAAATAATGCCCTCAAACCCCAGTCTTGGGCTTTATTGGCCTGGAAGTTATTTTTATCTTGTAATAAGCCACGACAATGCCATTATTCCTGAAGTATAGAATACACAGATTTATAAAGGTAACACTCTACTATACAGTGGCTGATGCTTCCTGGTACTTAATCACTTAGTGTGTTGTAGTTGAAACTCACTCTAGTGAGGTAGCAGGGTGCAGCAATGTACCCATTCAGTTTGAAATAGTTGCATATATAACCATAAGTTTCTCAGCACAGTCACAAGAGGACCAGTAATAAAGTGTATTTTAAAGAATAAGGCATTGTAACGGGGAAGTATTACGGGTGTGGATCGTCACTGAACTGGTTGACACGCCGCACAGGTGCTGTCACTAGGGTACCAGTAATGGGTTTGTAGTGACCAAAATAATTCCATAAGTCTTACCTGTTTTGCACTTCTATTTCCTCATAGGTCTCAGATGTGCAGTTGTGAAAGAAACACGTTCTAACAAATATGGTCAAAAAATGTTACTTACTGAAAGCATAGGGGAACCACCTCATGATTGGTTCCTGGCAGGAATGAAGCTGCTGAAGTGTTTGTGGTGCATTAAGATATTAGAATAGGCTTCTCTAAAATAAACACCATGTGGTAGGTTGTGTTAGGTCTGTGTGCATTCGGGTCCAATCGTTTTTCCTTTTTGAAATGGAACTTGTACAAGGGGAAAACTACTCTTTTTTTCCTTTTAGCTTTTTGGGAAGAGAAATAAAAATAATTAAAAAAACAAACAACAATCAAGTCTTTTTCCATTTTCCAATTTTAAAGAATCAATACAAAAAAGTAATAGACCATTTAAAAAAAAAAAAAAAAAAAACTTTATTTGATTTGGTGCTCTCTGCTCAGATTAGGATGGCTTGGGAGTGATTTGTTGTAACACTGTTCTTCAACACCATGGCAACATTAGAAATTTATGGTGGCATTAGGAAAAAAACGGAACAGGGGAAGTAGTAAAAAAAATATATATATATTATATATATATATTTTTAAACTGTTTTTTTTATTTGTTCGCGTATTCAACATTTTACAAGAGTTATGTAGCAACTATGTTCTGTTGTTGCTTCAGCTCTTAAAAACATAAACCACTAACATTTTCAAAAATTTACTTTATACTCTTAATATTTTTTACTTTTGCATGGAACAAATGTTGTATTGAAATGTGCGCTTGGAAGATTAATTTGTCAGACATCCATTTTCTTAATCACTTTAACATGGAATAAATCCTGTAATGTCATGCAATAAATATATGTTGTGTTATGTATTGACATGTATTAACATAAATATTAAAGAGTAAATAGCTTCAGATATCATTGCAAATGCTTATTTCCATTACAGTTGTAGTATGGTAGAGATGATGCCTTTGCTGAGACGCATTCCTCAGTAAAAATGAAAGTGTCAAATACTGAACTTTGAGCTTCTGTGAGCTTGTCGGTAGAATTATTCAGACTGAACTGCCTTCCTCATTCCAGTCAGGTCATGTGACAGTGTGACCTTTCAGCTCTTCCAGCCTGTCACGATTGGAATGCAACGACAAAGGTCGTTTTGTCCTAGAACCGAGGACTCTCCAGACAAGCTTAAATTCATAATGCAGATTAAGAGCAGCAAGAAAAAAAGGTTATTAAAGTGATGTTTGAAGCTATGTTCTGTGACTATAAAATGACAAAGCAAAAAACCAAAAAAGTAGAGTTGTGTGTTTAATAACAAATGTGAACAACAGCTGGCAGAGATCCTCATAGTGGTAGGCAGAACACACAGGCTGGTACCCAAACTGCCTGACTTAATGATTGAAAATAAATAAGACATTTGTGAATATTACATGTAAAATGCTACATTGTGACCTCCAAAATAGAAATGACAATAAAGAAATCCCTAGTTAAAATATTCACATTGTAACAGGTATTGCCTCACTAGATTGGAACGGTGTGATTAAACCACCCCCTACACAGAATGTAAGTGTCATGTAATTTTTTGTAAATGATTAAAGGCGAGTGTACTTATCAAACACACATTACTGTAAAAACAGAACATTAGCTCTCCCTTGCAGCATTTGAAGATGTCTTTGATGCTTCATTCAATAAATACAGTGCACAGTAGAATATGTGTGATTCAGCATTCATAAGATGAATAGATCTGTTGTGTAGTTTTAAATAATGTAAAGACTTCATGCTAAGCAGACATGTATATTGTTCTGCTGTTCACAAAAAACCTCATGAAACCAGTTTCAGAGGTTTATTAGTTTATTCTTGTTTTCATAACACTGTTTAATCTAAGAGAATAATAACAAGAAGAAGAGTCCTTAAAAAAGCATTACTTAAAGTTTTGTGAATAGGGTGGAATATTACCAAGTATTGTTTAATTCAATTTTATCAGGATTACTAATTTTTACTGATGAATGATAACTATGGGGATCAATATGAAACTACAAGTACCCTTTTCTTTTTGTTTTTTTTTACTAGTTACTGATTTCTTTGATGACGGACTCCCAGCTCCGACCCATGCCTATTTGAATATGTGCTCTGTCATCTCTGACCCGGTGTTAAAAGAGATCAAACCAACCAGCGGGAGCACAGAATCTCAGAACAGCCAACAGGTGGTGCTGCAGTCCTTGGGCACCACAGCGGAAAACAGGAGTGTGCTCAGAATTGAGGAGGTACATGGATCCCTTCATGTCACACGTCGCCCCCCAATCCAAAGTCTTTGATTTGCAGAAATTCATCACCTTTTAAGATTTAGCGTGCGTGTAGCTTCAAGTGACATTTTCTTAGTTCTTTTTTTTATGTCCTTACATTTTGATGATGTTCTAGTTGCCTGCCATAGACATGTGTAACGTAGGCTAGCTCTGCCAAAGTGTCTTTATATTAGTAAGCATCTAGAGCTCTGCAGTGTATTGCCTAAAAAATGAAAGGAAATTTGAGCCAAAGTTGCACATCATTAGGTGGTACGGACTCTTTCTTCTATAAAGACACTTGGCTGATCTAAAACTGACACGAACAACATACAAGGAGAAGCACCTTAAGACTTATTGGCAAAAAAAAAAAAAAAAAAAAAAAAAGAAAGTCCCACAGAATTTCAGTCGTGTAATTGCAGTAAGAGCCAAACAGAGTGATTGAAAAAACCATATAGAGACATTAAAAAACAAACAAACAAAGGAAATGTGAAGTATAATTTAGCCCACTTACTGCCATATTGTTGGACAGTCAAAATATCACACTTTGTAATGTGATAATGTAGTGTTTTTGATATTAATATTTAACAAAACAGAATACTACAATGACAAACAGAATACTACAATGTTTTAAAAAAAGCCACGTTTATATTCTCAGAGCCATTTTACAAAACGGCTTCATCCGGTAAACACATTTAATTGACTGTGGTTCTTAAAGTGATCATGGTTTCTTTTATTACCAGCAGACAGGGAGTCCACTTGTTCATTTACCCAGTGACCTTTATTTGTATTACTCCCACAGACTCTAATGGCAAGCCAACAGAATGTCAACCAAGCAGGTGACAATCACAGTCACACCGTATCCGGCAGATAGACAAGACAGGGAACATCACAGAGAAATCTCACAGCACCATCGAATTGATTAAACCTGGAGAGAGGGTGAAAGAGGAGGCAGGCAGCAACGTGCTGAAGTGAAATACTGAACCTATGCCACATTGAAACACAATCGCACTACTTGTCAGAGGCTTGGATGAAGTGTATTAGAAAGAGATTCTTATTTTAAAACATGGACTTTGTTCCAACGTTTTAGATTCTGCACTGCCTGGGGTAAAGATGTTCTAGAAGTGACAAGCTGGGCAGAAGGGGCTTTTTTGTATTGCTTTTGAAGTGGGGAAACAGGAATTATAAAACAAACTGCAATGTAAAAATAATGTGCAAACAATAGTGTTTAATTTAAATCAGTCTGCTAAAATCAATGTGTACTGAATATGAAAATGCTACATATTCCAACCTTTGAACTATAGTGTGATAAGATTGCAATTGTATTTATTTATTCAATAGGAAAAACAAACACTAACTTACAGTCCAGATTCATCTTCCTAAGAAGGTATTTGTGATGTTCACAGCCACATCCCTTAGTCTCAGAAGTTTAGTAATATTACCATTCTTAAGATTATTGTGAGATTAATAAATAGGAGTGAGTCAATACCATGAAAATAACTTTGGCCCAAACATTGGCTTTTGACATTCAAAAACTGTTACTATACAGAACAAGTATAGCAAACATTTGAACACGGTCCCTTATTAGGCTTCTAGTGCAGTACACCACACAGCCATCTGCTGTAAGTATAAGAAATGTATTTGGGTCCTCCATTGCCTGAGGTTAACTGTTTTAACCAAGCTAGCAATGCAGGCTTATTCAGGTCTCAGCAAGAATTGATATTTCAGCAGGTCAGGATGAGCGAGCACACAGCATGGCTCAAAACAAGAAAAGATGTCACAGTAATGGAGTAGACGAGAACCAATACTGTGTTCATTTTTAACCTACAAGAGAAAAAGATTTGTTCTTATTACCATGTGATTTTTTAAAGTCTGTTACTGATTTGTTATGTGTTTAAATAAACCTGACATTCTCTGCACAGGTTTCTAACACATTAACAAGTTTGAGCCTTACTGTTGGCGGAAGCGATTACTAGCCTCAGCAGCTCAATGTTCAACAACAGCGCATCTCAAAATGCTTCTCAGAGTGGCAACATTGGGCAGTGGAAGCAGAGGTTTAGACAGCTTCTGAGGCAAACTAATATAACTTAACCCTGTACTGCCCTGGGTAGGTTCCTATACCTATTTCATCTCTAGTTTCTCAATGTCAGGTATATTGGACACTGGGCAGCCATGGGTTAATACTGGAGCAATATAATGATTGTAAACATCAGGAGGTTAGGAAGACGGAATAATGGAATGCATGTTATTCTTTAAGCAAATTAACCCATTGTAAAGCTGCTAAGACATGGTGGTTGGTTGTGTCTGGAAGGTGATTTTGTGATTTATCAGAAGTTAGTGTTTTGTGCGAAGTGTCTCTTATTGTATAAGAGAAGTCAGCTCGCAGTTTCAGAGGCCAGAACCACACAAGCTGCAAGATATAATGGGACATATTTTCAAAGCATTACCTCCAGTCTTTAACTCCTATTTTTAGACACAAGTACACGTTTAAAACTAAGGCCCAACATCTCTTATTTTTTACTGTAAGAGAAACCCTACACACTGTACTAACTTGTCCTTGTAGTTGTTGTATACCCAGCTTGCAATATAATGCAACAGCAATGGTACATTCATATAGTAGGGATTGTTATGGTACAAGTCTGGAAAACTGAAACCAGGATTGTATTTACCCGTATTGAGAATGCCAATACGAATGCCACAGTTGTTGTGGTCACTGTGGAGCTGTGATGTTTTTTTTTTTTTTTTAAATAAATAAATCTAGGTCATTGGATCAGTTTAAAAGAAGAAAAAAACTACTAGGGATTAAATAACCAATAGTAAAATGAAATCCTGCATGTATTCACTAGTTGATTTTATTAAGTTATTTGTACAGAGAAATTCAATGGCGTTTTAATTGGTGTAATTCAAGTTGCAATTTGTTGTTATTTGTAAAGAATAAATGGAAAACTATACTTACGAGGCTCTAATTTTGCCTGAGGGTTGCACTGACACTGTTTGTGTCAGGAGAATCAGATATGAACTTTAACACTACTGGCACTTCAAAAGTCAAAATACTAAAACGCATGCATTGTGCAGCAAATACCTCGATGGCTCCTTCACGTTACTGTGTAATGTACAGTGATGCAAAACTGTTGGCTCAGCCAAGTTTACTTTCATTTAAATCGCTCAATTATATAGCAGTTCACCATATAAAAGGCTATCAGCAAAACTAAACAGCACCATGTCTCTAATGTGGACTACATTACGATGAGCAGGTCAAGTGCACTGCAGTGTGTATCTCTTGTTTAGTCTAATGAAGGTAAAGAAAGAATGCGAGTTAAACCTTTATACAATGCTAATATTATTCCCTCTAATTGAATGAAGAAATCAGTGATATGATACATAAACACACATTATATATATATATATATATATATATATATATATATATATATATATATATATATATATATATATATATATATATATCGTTTTTGATCAGTCTTGTGAAAATGAAATTAACCAAAGACACACGGTTACCTTCATCTCTTTATTTGGGAGAGTTTGTAAACATCAAATTGTATGCCACATCTGGTTGTACAGACTAGGAGACTACAGACTGGATTTTTTTAGTACTGATGAATGTTGCAACAGCAAAACCAATGACATCTTACAGTAAGTGACTGATATCCAATGCTTTACAACTGCAGTTACAGCACTTGGAGTAAATCTGCCTAAGAAAACAAGAAGGAATATGGTACCATGAAGTAACTTATAATGTCCTGAATTAAGGCAAAAGAAACAAGCAAAAAACCAAGAGCAGGGGTGATATTGGCCCATATGTTCCACTGTGCTGCAACTTTAATTTACTAAGGTAAACAATACTATAGTCATATTACACCCGTTTCAGATTTTCCTTTTACTGTTTAATCACATATTTACCTGTAGGGTTCCCCTCAAACTGGGACACTTCAATTAAATGACATTTTCAACACAACATAATAAGGGAAGCACATGGATTTTAAAGCACTGGTTAGCAATGCTTTAACATTGTGCCTGTACTGGCAAATCCGCCTGAATGACCATTTTCTTTACTACAAATGAGTTTCAGTCACCTGTAGATGAGATTTTAATCACAGCAATAACCCTTGTTCACACAGGACAAGTTAATGAACAAACACATCACTTATAAATCACACTTGATTGTCTTTAACCTTCTTGCCTCCAGCAGTCTTATCCCTGCTGCCTGGATACAGCAGATTATCTCAGGTTCCTTCCCCACTTCATATCCAGCTGTACCGACTACATGAAACCTGGGATAGCTAGCGGAAGGAGAAACACAGCTCTCGTCAAAGACCCTCTTTAGCAGTGTGAACCTGTTTTTGCTCATCATAGACAATGTCCCCTGCCCTGAATAGGGGCTCTTCCTTCTCAATCCATAGCTTCATGCTGAAGTCTGGGAAGAAGTGGGAGATTTCTCTGGTGGCAGATTCTGCAGAGTCTGAAAATAAATAAACAAATAATTATGAAGGTATGTCAATTAATGTATGATAGCACAGGATAATACATGAATTAGACACCCTGCTTATCTTCCAAAAAGAAAAAAAAGGGGCATCCTATTCACTCAAGTAGGGCATTACATTCTTGTCTCTTCTTATGCAGCTTCTGCATATAATGAAAGTGTACAGCATTTGGTTTAAAGTGTGCTACAACACATTACTACATGGAGAACATTTCACTTCTAAACTGGATTTTTACTTTTACTTTCCAGTGAAGACCTCAGTAAAAAGCACTTGAATGAGGGTTAAGCTTTCAATTATTTGCTGTTCTCTTCACACAAAATCCTTCATACTGACAGTCTAATGAAGTGCTTTTCACTTCTGTAACAGACAGGAATGAAGTGCTTCACCATGGGAAGGTTAATTTGATGTACTTCCTAACCCATTATTCGAAGCCAATTTTTTATTAATATATATATATATATATATAATATATATATATATATATAATATATATATATATCTTTTTTTATATATTTTACTTGGTTCTCAGACATAAAAGTAATTAAAAAGAAAAAGCTGACCTAATGTTTCAATAAACTGTCTTCATCAGCGGTCAAAAAATAAATAAAAATTATGTGTTCATCCAATTTTAATACCAAATTAAGACTGTCCAAATATGTTCTCCCACCAAAGCAATCCCTGCAACAGCTAGTCGTCCTCTGATCCCAAGACAAAGCCAAACGCCTCTACACTCAGTGGATGATGGCGAGCTACCGGCCTCTGGAGGAAAAAGGCTAGCCCTGCCAGTGTTCGGTTTGATTTGCCACGTCCAGTAGGGTCCATTGTAAAGTCCCTGATGATTCTGCTTCCCTTACCCTCGATTGTATGAGACGGGGACCTCTCCCAAAGAAAGCATTACCTGAGCCATGTGCTGTGTTCCTGGTGTCTGTCAGTCCGTAGACACCCCGTATGGACTCAGGAGCTGTGTAACGAGCTCGAAACACTTTCGTGGGCCCCATCAGTTCCCTCCAGTGACCAATCGCATTCTCTCGGGCCAAAATATAGGCCCTCATTGGCCCACTGTTAATAAGCAGAAACAACTCAAAAGCAGTAATGTAATACAGAATAACTTCCAATCATCTTTTCACATCATTAAGCAAAACATGACGCACCGTTTTCAGTACTGGAACTGCACTTGTGTAATATATAAATGGAAAAGCAATTCTATAGACAGTGCAACACTCCACTATTTGTGAGTGTTACTCTCTATTCCCAACAATAAGCATCTAGAAGCTATCCTGTTCATGATTTATCTGAATGCAAGCCTTAGATCAGAGTTAGGCTTTCTCTTTGCATCTCTTTACAATTTGTTAAAATGACATCACAAAACAAGATACATTTGCAAATAAAAAAATCATGATAAACAAACACACACAATTTGTATGTGTGTGTATATTTTATATATATATATATATATATATATATATATATATATATATATATATATATATATATATATATATATATAGACACACACACACACACACAGCACTCACATATCCGACCCGATACAATCTTGACTTCAGTGACGGTTAAGCATGTGTGACACATAGCTGATTATTTCATTTTTAGCCCTTTGCAAACACTTTTTTCAGGGAAAACAAAACAGATACAATGTCAAAAATACACTGCTGAAAGGACTGTTTTAAAATAAGTAGACTTCCATTTAGATGTACTGTAGTTGGTTTTGTTGGTACAGTACTATATTTAACAGAAATAGCATTTAATTCAGAATGATAGGATTTCAAAATATCACTAGCCAAAAGAGACGACACGTGGACTGTAATACAGTACATCCTTTTAAATCTGGTACGTATTGTAGCAGTATGTAAAATTCCCCATTAAACGACCCAACAGCAAAATTAAATCAAAATGTTACAGAGAACGTAAACAGTAATGCAACTTAGCAAAAGATGAAAAAAAATATATAAAAACCAACAATGCAGTTTCTAGGATTAAGAGCATCCAAAATCAATATTTCATCACTTGCAAATGAAAATGAACAAAAGCAACTGAAGATCACAGATTTAAAATACTGACTTGTTTCTTAATACATGGACGGTAAAACGTGACTGACGGGTATCTGAGTGTCGTATATCCGTGTGCTGACTGTAATCTATATCTATATCTATGTTATGGACAGATGCTGAAATCGGTCAGTTACCAAAATGCCCGGGCAGTTGGCGGATGCTGAATTAGCATAAAATTTTATTTTACCATCTGCCCAAGCAGTTAGTCAACAGCCCACAGCCACCTGGGCTGATGGTGAAGAAAGATTTTTAACAGATACAGTATAATGTGGCAAAAGCACACCGCTTAAAAACTTTGACAACGCAGTTTAGAGCAACTAACTCAACAAAATATCAATCCACAGGTTATACCATGGATTAGATATTGTATTCTTACTGCAGTATTGCATACAGATATCAGTGCAGGGTTGCTTTGTTTGAATGAGTGAACATAAAATAGGCAAAGATACGGAAGCTCAGTTATGTAAAAAGGAGCTCATCTCTACCACATCATGCTTTTAAACTTTCATTTCCATGATGCCGCGTCCTGGTCAAACTTCACTGGCGACATCTTTCATTCATTCATTCATGTACTCTCTATTCCAGTTGTATTCCCAAAATACGATAGATGAGTTGTTTGGCACTGCGTTCTTCCTGAGTTTCAGGTAACTATATTTAACTGGGTGGCTTTTACATGGAAATTAAAGTTAAAAATCTTTCTTCGCCATCAGCCCGGGTGGCTGTGGGCAGTTGATGAACTTCCAGGGCAGATCTCGAAATGACAAAACGTGAAGCTAATTTGGCAGCTGGGCACTTCATGAACTGCCCGGGCATCGGTCCATAACATACACACACTACACACACACACACACACTACACACACACACACACACACACTCTCAAAAGTATTCACCCCCCCTTGGACTTTTCCACATTTTATTGTGTTACAACAGGGAATCAAAATGGATTTAAATAGTTTTTGCCACTGATCAACACAAAAACAGTCCATAATGTCAAAGTGAAAAATAAAATATACAAATTGATCTAAATTAATTAAAAATACAAAACAGAAAATAACTGATTGCACAAGTATTCACCCCCTTCAGTCAATATTTGGCAGAGGCACCTTTGGCAGCAATTAAAGCCATGAGTCTATTTGGATAAGTCTCTACCAGCTTTGCACATCTGGACACTGCAATTACGCAAAAAAAAAAAAAATATATATTATAATAAAAATATATATATATATATATATATATATATATATATACACAGTGCCTACAGAAAGTCTACACCCCCTTTTCAAAATGTTCACCTTTTGTTGAACACACAAAAAAAAAAAAACACAAAGTGCTTTTTTTTCCATTTCTCTACACATCCTATCCCACAACCTCCGAGCGAAAACAATATTCTAGAAATTTTGTAGAAAATTAATTAAAAATAAAAACTGAAATATCTTGGTTGGATAAGTGTAACTGGATGACTGAGCAAGAAGGAGACTGATCAGAGGCTACCAAGAGGCCAATGGCAACTTTGCAAGAGCTACAGGCTTTTATAGCCAAGACTGGTCAAAGTGTGCATGTGACAACAATATACCAAGCACTCCACAAATCTGGCCTGTATGGTAGGGTGGCAAGATGGAAGCCATTACTCAAGAAAGCCCAACTTGAATCCTGTTTGAAATATGCAAAAAAAAAAAAAAAAAAGAAAAACACTAGTGAGATTCTGTAGCCATGTGGTAAAAAGTTTTGTGGTCTGACGAAACTAAAATGGAACTTTTTGGCCTAAATGCAAAGCGTTACGTTTGGCGCAAACCCAGCATAGCACATCATCCAAAGAACACCATCCCTACTGTGAAGCATGGTGGTGGCAGCATCATGTTGTGAGGATGTTTCTCATTGGCAGGGACTGGGGCACTTATCAGGGTAGAAGGGAAAATGAATGGAGCAATGTACAGAGAGGTCCTTGAGGAAAACCTGCTGCCCATTACAAGAAAACCGAAACTGGGACGGAAGTTCACCTTTCAGCATAACAACAACCCAAAGCACACAGCCAAAGCTACACTGGAGTGGCTAAGGAACAAAAAGGTAATGTCCTTGAGTGGCCCAGTCAGAGCCCTGACATATATCCAATCGAAAATTTGTGGCATGACTTGGAAGATTTCTATCGATCAGCGCTCCCCAAGGAACTTGACATAGCTTGAACAGTTTTGTAAAGAAGAATGGTCAAATATTGCCAAATCTAGGTGTTCAAAGTTGGTAGAGACCTATCCCAACAGACTCACAGCTGGAATTGCTGCTAAAGGTACTTCCACCAAGTATTAACTCAGGGGGGTGGAGACTTATCCAATTATGATCTTTTAGTTTTGTATTTTTAATATATATATTTTTTTCCCCTTAACAGTGTGGAGTATGGTGTGTAGATAAGTGGGGAAAAAATCCTCATTTAAATGTATGAAACTCTGAGGCACTGACACAACAAAATGTGAAAAAAGTTCAAGGGGGTGTAGACTTTCTATAGGCACTGTCTGTGTGTGTGTGTGTATATATATATATATATATATATATATATATATATATATATATATATATACACACACACACACATACATATACACACACATATATCTGTCTATATCTATCTATATTATACAAACACACACAATGCTCTAACTTTAGTGTACAAATAAGAATTTCAGTCAGGCCCTGACTAAAACCTGTTGCCTTGACAACAGACCCAGATGTTTAAAACAAGAGATTCTGGTTTAATAAACACATCTCAAGTGAAACTCTCAACTTCAGGAAACATTATTATTATTTCATGCACTACAGATAACAAAAATATAAGTGTTATTTTGAATTCAGCACAATACAATTATTATACCAGGTGGAATCTCTCTGCTTCATTATAAAACAACCTACCACCCCTATACCCATACTTAAAAACCCTCAAGATACTTCAATCGGAGGCTGCCTGAGCCCTTCTTAACATTTCTACTCGGTGCTTTAAATCAAATACTACTTGATATTCAGGATATTCACAAACTTCCAGCATGCTTATAGTACAATATTCGTATATTTTTTGTCTAAAATCTTCAAAATCGAGGATAAGCCACAGTGATGGAAATAAAACTGCTACGAGCTTGATTAGCCACAGTGCATCGGTAACAATTTCAGGTGTGTCTTAATAAACTCGTATTAAAACCAGGAACGGATGAAAACTTATTTCCATCCCTGAATTATAATAAAGCAGGTCATAGCAATTTGAATTCTAGGACAGCCACTCGGAGGCACTACATAATCACATGCATTGTATTTTTTGTTTTGTTTTTTGTTTTAAATGCATACAATAAGCTACTAGTACATTTATAAAGAGATTTTTTTTTTACCTGGACATGAATTCAACTAGTCTCTGGTAGAAGAATCTTCCTTCAATTAAAGAAAAAGAAAATAAAACAGGAATAGGTTAGTATATATATATATGAAAAACATGTTTAATCACAAGCAGTGGGATGGGTAAAATCTGACTTCAGTTCATCACTCAAAGCATCTAAAGCCCCTTTCACACTGGCATGACACCCAAACAAAATCTCAACAGGCCTTAAACAGTAAGCAGCAGGGTTCTGAATAATATAGCGTGACAAGTCCTCACATGTTACTACAACTGTTTAAATAATGTACTTGTTGTTGCAAAAATCTACTCCTTTCCTGCAGCTGAATAAGATCATTCCACTGTGTCTGGACCACAATTACAATCTCTTCATAACATTTGAAGAGTAAGACATTAAAACTGCCTTTACAGCTTCTGCACCTGCAAATTTACAGTATGTAACATCCACAATCACTGTATTAACTTAGTTGCACAACTGAATTTATTGTAACTCCATTTAAATGGATACAGTACGAAAACCAGAGCCACCACCACTGGGTAAGTTTACAGGCAATTTGTTGCATGCAATTTCATGCTTTTTTGGAGTGCTTTCCATTTGCCCACTCTTCTTATATAGATTTCTTTAATTTAGATCTGATTATAGCATGACAAGTAAGCCTTACCTTTATTATGCTATGCAGCGATTAAGTTATCTTGTCACGCACACATTATTTACGTATTTGTTTTACTCTCATTTTAATTAAAAATGCAAATAGAACAGTTGTGGGTCCTTAATTTACTGGAAGTAATAAAAGAACAATATGATTTCCAAAAACAGTTTAATTGTGTGTAACCAATCAAACGCTGAAAGAAAATTCCAAAGGTTTTGAGTAAATTTGATTAAGAAACCACTTGATTTACTTGATGACTGCCATAATCATTATGTTTTCAACATTATTCATTGCTTTTGTCACAATGCCTATCTTCTTTAATCCTTTCAGGGTTTCTTTTTATTTTTGCATTTTTGTTAGTGCTGTAGAAGTGCTCTGCTGGGAGGACTCTGAATGCTTTGCCACAGAAAGCAATGGTTATAGCTCTGATTAGCAGGCTGTGCGTCAAATCACAAAGCACAAGCTTGGAGCCAGTGAATTGGTGTTATGCAACTTGCTGGTGATGTTATATTAATGTTTTAAATCTTAAGAAAAGAGTTTAAAAAGAAGACATTTCCCTCTGCATAAGTCAAACAGGTATTAACAGAGGTCATGATACAAGACAGGGTGGAAATGAGACAATTGAATTTTAACAATCCCAGTCTTATTCTACACATTTTCCCATACTCGCTTTACTAAATCAACATGTTACACTTAAACTCCTGTGAGCAAGTAGCTTCAAATATAATTTGTTTGCTTTATTGTTTTACGTCTCACACTGTATTGTTTTATGGCATTCGGGGCTCTATTGCGTCAATATTAAATTGTAATTTTTCTTTACATCTGACTTTCCCTGGCTTTAAGCCAAAGATCCCAAGTGCTATGACTAAATAGCCTCCCTCGTTCGATTCAAATCATGTGACAATTTGACTTTTCAACTCTGCCAGCTCCACCCACTCTGTCAGTATCAATGTAGAGTCAGTGATGGTGTCAGTTGAAATGACTGTTCAATGCCAACAGAATACCACAACAAGGATTACAAACACTGTAAAATAGTAAGTGAGAAATTAAAGAAAGAAATTAAGTTAACATTAGATGGCTATTGTCTTTTGGCATACTGTCAACTAAGCAGGTTTCACGGGGGAACAAAAGTAGAAACTGACATTAAATGTATTGAAGTGTATTCGCAAAAACAGCCGAGTAGCCCAGCGGTAGTCTCTTCATTAGACCAGAGAATAAGATGGCAGTCTTACAAAGCAGAGGTGAAGTGGTGGGTGTAAGTAAAGATTAATGGAAATTGAGAAAATGATTATTGGGCTGTTGGGGATTTGAAAATGTAGTCTTAAGGCAAGAGCCATTTTTAAAGCTCCCATGTCCAACAATCATCTTTGGCTTTCAACTAAACTATATATTTTGGTGTCCCTTTACCTTATTCTTGTGGAGTCTGTACTGTGCACTACTCAGCTGTGTTAAGTATCAGATATCCTGTTTGTTTAAATTCCTCAAAGGAAGACGTGTTTCTTATACTGTAGCAATAGCCATCTAAATTCTATAACATCTTATATTGTGTACATATGTTTTCTGCACACTGAATGTAAAACGGCAACACATTTTTATAATAATAATAATAATAATAATAATAATAATGACACCCTACCCCAACTTATTAACTTACAGAAGGCTTAACAGAGCTGTTGCTGTTGTTATACTAGTAATATTCAAGAAATACGTATAGAACTGATATCTACAACGAGGGAATCTCCCAGGATTGATTCGAGCACCTATTTTATACAGGGTTATTAATGGGTTAAACACAAATAGACGTTTGTTTGCACTGTAAAGATGTGTTTTCACAGTTGGATACAAGCTGGTCCAATTTACTGGAATCACTGTTTTCATATTCAAATAACTTGGATCAAAGTTGGCGACTAATGCATTGGATATACTACTTTTAGTTTTGTACCTGCATGCTCTGCGTAAAATCTCTCAGAGTCCTCTCTTCTCCAAATTAAATCTTTATTCCTCACAATAAAAAACTGGTTCTCCAGAATTTTCTGATGGATAGCCTGGAAAGAAACAGAAAAAAAGAAAAATGAGACACAAACAGCTTTGCATTGCACCATCAGACCAGGGAGATAAAGAGAACCACAGAACTCTGTCTGTTATAGGAGGTCTCGATTGCAGTAAACAAAATGGATTTCACACTTCATGTCTTTAGTCATTTTAATAAGTGAGTACAGCTGTGGCCAAAAGTTTTGCATCACCAACAATTTTAGGATTGAGACCATTTAATTTAATTTCCACATAAAATCTGCTCTGAACTGATCACAATAGGACAGCATGAATAGGTATCCCTTGGGAGTCTGTGGGATACACCTAGGAGTTGTTTGTACAGATATAGGGACAAACAATTTAACAGAGGCATCAAATTTCTGGTACCTTATCCTTTAAACACAAATCAATCTGAAATTTAGGACTGAGTGCAGGGCCAGCTAAAGTTCCTAACTGAATATATACAAATATTTTTTTAATTGGACCAAGACCAATTTTGGAAAGAGGTTCAATCTTTCCATACTTTCGGATTTCATTATTCACCTGGGCTGTTTAAAAAGGGTACGATTCTTACTACATCTTTGTTCCCATGTTGTTTTTTTTATTTGTTTTTTTTATTTTTTATATAAATTACAAAAAGGGAAAATAAAACTGCTAGCATTTCAAAACTAAAAACAGTGCAAACTGTGTACAGTAGCAAAGCTGTGATTTCATAAATCAAATCAATTTATTTATTGAGTGCCTTTGATGGAAAGCCATCTCAAGGCGCTTAACAAAGAAGTACAATAAAACATTAAGTACAACAAAAACAGTAAAACAAGAGAATAACAGAGAACGAAAGATCAGGTTTAAATTGTGAAAGACAAAAGTGTTTTGTATTAAATCTCCTTTTAAAAATTGTCAAAGTAGGTGTGTCTCTCACCAAGCAGGGGAGAGCATTCCAGAGTTCAGGGGCACTATAACTGAATGCTCAACCACCGGTCTTTTGCTTTTAAATCCTTGGGACAGTTAGCAGCCCTGCATCTTGGGATCAGAGAGGCTGCCCAGGAAAAAAGGGGACTAAAATATATTTCAAATAGACTGGAGCCAAACCATTTAGGGCTTTATAGGTAATGAGAAGGGCTTTAAAGTCGATCCTGGACCGCACTGGGAGCCAGTAGAGGGGTGCTAACACAGGGGTAATGTGCGCATATTTTTTTTTTTCTAGTTAGAACCATGGCTGCAGCATTTTGTACAAGCTGCAATCATGATAGAACATCATTTGGAATTCCGGAAAACATGGTGTTACAGTAATCAATCCTAGAAGACATAAAGGCATGTACCAATCTCTTAGCATCTTGCTGTGAAAGAAAACGGCTCACCTTGGCAATATTGATGATATTCAGGTGAAAAAAAGATACTTTGGTTATTTTCTGAATATGTGGCTCAAAGAGAGGCCAGGGTCAATAATGATACTAGAATGTGGGAAACTATTCTCTGTAAACGCAGATCTAACTGTAATTTTTTGTTGATTTTTTGACTCGAGAATCATTACTTCTGTTTTATTTGAATTTAACATTAGAAAGTTGTCTGATATCCATAGCATAATGTCAGCAAGAGTGCTTGTCAGAATATTTATAGATGAGATGCCACCCTGTTTTAGAGACAGATATAATTGGGTGTCGTCAGCATAACAATGAAAGTTGACCTTATGTCTACGGACAATATCGTCCAGGGGAAGCATCTATAAAGAAAAATTGGTCCGAGAACAGAACCATGTGGGATACCACATGCAACAAATAGAAAGGAAGTAATTATAACATGTTGTAACCTATTTAAAAGATATGATTTAAACCAAGACAACGCAGTGCCTAACAGTCCCACAAGATGCTTGAGATTTTCAATCAGGTTAGGATGGTCAACAGCGTCAAATGCTGCACTTAGCTCTTAGAGAATAGTAACAGAGGGCGAGCCTGTATCTGTAGATAGAAGCACATTATTTACCACTCTTATGACAGCAGTTTCAGTACTATGTCCAAGGAGGAATTTAGTTGTTTAGCTACCACTCTCTAAGTCTTTAGATAGAAAGGGGAGATTAGAAATAGGCCTAAAATTGTTCAGGGTTTGCGGATCAAGGGTATATTTTTTAAGCAGTGGTCATACTGTAGCAACCTTGAAGGAATTAGGCACAGTGCCAGACAAAAGCAAGCTATTAATAAATATTTGAATATTAATAAAGGCGGTATTATTAATTTTAGAAAAAAAACAACATTTGAGCAATTTAGTAGGAATGGGGTCTAAAGCACATGTAGTTGATTTTGTCTCATTAACCAAGTCAATCAAATCTAGCTGATTGATTAAAAACGAAAGAGTCAAAAGTGTGGACTGGTATAGCAGGACCCAGACAAACAAATGACTACCAACCAAACTGGGGGTGTAACTGTCTTAATTCTTGAGATCTAAAATTGTAACCAATGCATTCTAACAAGTTGCTTTTTAAATGATTTCCCAGACTTTAATTCAAATTGACATGTGTGATTTAAAAATTAACATAAATATACATGTATATTGGGTTACCTCAAGTATGACAGGATTTGCCACAGCATCCGGTTTAACTACTGCCAGTGTAATCTGCAGCGCTTTGGCAGATCTGAATGTTGAGAACACCATAGTCAGTCTATGGGGAAACAAACATTTCAATAAAATAAAAATGTAGATCGCATATCGAGACTGTGAGAAAAGACCGGATTTTTGCCCCATTTATATTTTCCAATAAAATGTGTCAGAACGTAATGATTACTTGAAAATCACACACAATATCCACTATATAGAAAATGACAGTACATAGTGCCATGATATAAATAAATATACAGTCGTGGTTAAAATATTAAATAATCTATTTCTTAATTTACTAAAATGTTGTGATAAACTTAACAAGAAGGTTCTGGTGTTAACCCAGCAAATCGGGTCTCAAGTAGAAAACAATACTAAATTAAAGTATATATATATAATGTTTATTTTAGATTGTTTACAGTATTAGCACAGCGCAGTTAATATGAACCAAAATAATATGCAATGCCCACTTACCCGTAAACGTTCAATTAAGAATTTAGAATTAGGATTAGATTTCTAACATTTTTCTTTTTTTGCTCAGAGCCGCCATATTGGAAGTAGCTCCGTCTTAGAAACAAACCCGCATTAATTGTTCGTTTCAAACATTTTAAATATAAAAATTATATATATATATATATATATATATATATATATATATATATAGTTTTTATATATATATATATATATATATATATATATATATATATTATGATAATATACCAAAAAATATTACTGGGTTATATCAAATATAATGATAGTAATGAAAAACACTATTCAGGGTGTTGATAATAGTAATTAAACTATTAGTTACTTGATAGTAACTGTGGTACGCCTACTTAAACACCCTGCTAATTATATTCCTATGCACTTTTAGTTCCGTTATTGTCGAGCACTGAGTATAACAATGTTTTCTGGTCAAAAAATCATTCTTTTTTTTTTTTTTTTTTGTGTTGTTGTTGTTGATTTGTGTATACAATATCATTTTATTCTACACAATAATGTTGCAGAAAAATTTGTTTTAAACTTATTGTTTTATTAACAATAAAGAAAAAAAACAAATACATTTATATATAGAAAAAACAAACAAACAAACAAACAAACATATGAAAAAAAAAAAAAAAACAGAGTACACAATGGATGAAATCCAAGATGGAATCAAGGTTTTTTTTTTTTTTTTTTTTTTTTATCTAGCAAGGGAAACAATTGGGGTTATTGATAGTCTGGAACAACTTAGTACAACAACAGATCTAAGAAACGTTGATAGCAAATATTGTTTAAATTACAATGAGGATTGATGACTACAGGCCATTCTGGAGAACAGACTTCAGTGCTAAACATTGTGCAGATTTGTCATGTAAAATCAGAATCAAATGTCACGATTTAAATGCAAACTTTCCTTCCCTTCTATAAAAGTTTATTCTCAAAGAGTTCTTTCCAAGTAAGGTATATCTTTTTGTAGATATTTTCAATCTGAAAAGAAAAATTATATATATATATATATAGAGAGAGAGAGAGAGAGAGAGAGAGAGAGAGAGAGAGAGAGAGAGAGAGAGAGAATTTTACCCTTTTTAAATGCTCTCTTAATTGACTTCATCTTTGGCTCATAGTTGACCAAAACGTGTTCTTAATCTTAATTAATTTAGGAAATTGGTGGCTAATTGTACTTATGATCAAGGGAGAGGTTTGTTAAATAATATCTCTCCACTAACTGAATAAGTCTATCAATTTGAAATATTTTTTGTTGTATTTGGTAGGAATAGGTTTGAAACCTAACAATCCCTGACCAAAAACAGATGAGAATCCTGGCCATGTGTACTTTAAAAAGGAGTTAAAAGCAAAACACAAGGCTGTACTGGGAACCATTTCACTGCTGTGTGTGATTGTGTTATTAACAACACAGGATTTAAAAAAAAAAAAAAAGCTTAGGTAAATGTGTTAAATCTGAGGAATCCACCCCCACCTAGACTGATTTTTTTGAATCCGTAGCAGAACAGTGTTGCTTGGTGCAGTTATGAAAGAGGATGTCGTAGATGATGCATTTCCCCACGGCCTCATCAATCTCAGGTTTAACATAAGTGTGGAAATCCTGGTACGGGTGCTTGTTGTCCAGGTAATTACTGATTTTGTATTTGTTACCCACAACATCAACAGGGTATATTTTCACTGTGGATTCCAGTGCCCTGCCAAAGAGAAGGATATTGGAATCCAAATCTATATATAAAAAAAGATATTGAAGGTTTTAATATAAAACTGTGCTACTAGATTCGTGGCCTTGTCAGATCTGGGAAGCTAACCAGCATGCTAGTGTGTCTTAACTGTGCTCCACTTAACCTAGATATGATTTTTTTTAAATCATAAATGACAGGCAACACTAAGGAAAATGCAGAAAATGAGCGGCATATTTTTAATACTGAAAACATAAACATTGTTCCTGCTATCGAAAATAAAGCGTGGAAATGTAACACTGGAATGGCCAGTTGTGCTAACGGTGATATAAGAACATAAGAACACAAGAAAGTTTACAAACGAGAGGAGGCCATTCGGCCCTTCTTGCTCGTTTGGTTGTTAGTAGCTTATTGATCCCAGAATCTCATCAAGCAGATTCTTGAAGGATCCCAGGGTGTCAGCTTCAACAACATTACTGGGGAGTTGGTTCCAGACCCTCACGATTCTCTGTGTAAAAAAGTGCCTCCTAGTTTCTGTTCTGAATGCCCCTTTCTCTAATCTCCATTTGTGACCCCTGGTCCTTGTTTCTTTTTTCAGGTCGAAAAAGTCCCTTGGGTCAACATTGTCAATACCTTTTAGAATTTTGAATTCTCGAATTAGGTCGCCGCGTAGTCTTCTTTGTTCAAGACTGAATATATTAAATTATTTTAGCCTGTCTGCATATGACATGCCTTTTAAACCCAGAATAATTCTGGTTGCTCTTCTCTGCACTTTTTCTAGAGCAGCAATATCCTTTTTGGAGTGAACTGAACGCAATATTCAAGAAGAGGTCTTACTAATGCATTGTACAGTTTGAACATTACTTCCCTTGATTTAAATTCAACACTTTTCATTCTAGTGCAGCAATTACAGACTTGGCGTGCAGATAATGTACGCGTTTTTGTACAATAATTTTGAAATCTAGGTGCAGGATTCTGTGTGCAGTGTGCAGAAAGAGAAATACTGATACCTAGTCCTAAGATTAAATTATAGTTTTGGTGCTCCTATCCTTATGGCAGTTTTTAAAAAGCACAAAATTACAAAAGAATATGATAACTGCATTCAATTATTTTAAATGATGTATAAAATACACCCAAACTATCAGTTATCTTTTTTTAAGTTGCCATAATCAAGCAGTAACCCTACTGAAAAAGGACATACTGTGGAGCTCACCCCGCTGTTGAGTTGAATCCGCCGGCTTGTTTCAGCTCACCTACTCGGCACGCTTGGTTAAAAATAAATGAATAAATAAATAAATAAATCATACTCTGGTACGGGAGAGAACAAGACGCTGCCGTTCTCATCCCCACTGCCCCGCGTGATGACCTGAGGCACTGCCTTCAGGCTTCCGCGACAGCTAACAACCGGGCTTACCCGCAATGATGGGAGGGAACTGGACGTGGGATTTCAACCCAGGCAGCCCCCATAACGGGCCCAGCCTCAGCAACCCCAGCAGGGTCCCTGAAGGCTTGGGGCTCAGGCGCTCTTGCACCTCAAACACTTGGGTGCTCACCACCGTACACACCGGTTGTGCACACCGTCACATTCTCCATTCTCTCCAGCTGGGTGACTGGTTTACTACTGTGAACTTATAGGATGTGTATTCACGTTCATATTCATCCTGTGCACAGGAAATATCTCCACTTTGCTTTTAAAGGAAGCATCTTCCTTCCGTTTTCTGTGCTGCCATTCGGCCTCTCTTTAGCCCCCTGCACATTTTCAAAGTGCGTAGATGCCATCCTAGATCAGGGTGTTGAATTACCTGGGCGATTGCTTGAGCTGTGTCCAGTCGGAAGAAGGGGCAGTGGCACATATGGCAATAGTGATGGAGAATCTGTTGAGGCTGGGTCTCACCCTCAAAGATGTCAAAAGCCATTTAGCCATAGGTGTTGTGTCAGAAGTTGCTGGGTCGGATAGTTAAGGCTTCATCAGCCCTCCAGCTGGGGTTACTCCATATGCGCTCGCTTCAGACGTGTCTCAATTCCTTCCAATACATCCCAAACGTGACACACACTGTTGGCTGACCGTGTTTCACGTATGCTGGGAAGCCCTGTGCTAGTGGAGGCGAGCCTCTCACATGTGCAAAAGTGTAAGGATGGGGGTAATCCACTGCTGTCAGGTGGTGACGACAGACGCATCCAACTCAGGTTGGGGTGCAGTCTGGGCCGGCAGAGGAGTCTGCAGGTCCTGGTCAGGCCATTGGACATCCCTGCACATAAATGCACTGGAGTTGTTAACGGTTCATGGCTCCTTTACCCATTCCCATAAATACTGCTGCTTCCAACCTTCCTAGAGAAGATCCAACGAAAGTTCTCCTAGTGGCCCAGGTGAATCTGATTTTCGACCCTGTGCCAGCTCCTATGAGGCCATCCCACTTCAACTGGATCTCCTCAGTCAGAGGGCAGACACTCTTTGGTACCCGGAACCAGGCAGGTGCCAATTATGGGTCTGGCCCCTGAACGGGACTGCTGGTCAGCACTAGGGCTATCTGATGCTGTCGTGGGCACGTTGCAGAATGCTTGGGCAGGCTACATTAGGTTGTTATATGCCTATAAGTGGAGATACTTTCAGAACTGGTGTCTGACTACAGGTCATGACCCCGTATCTTGCCCTTTGCCAGTTATCTTGCAGTTTCTGCAAGAACTGCTGGATGCCAGTAGGTCACCTTCTACTTTGAAAGTGTATCTGGTGGCCATTCTGCATACCATGCCCCCGTTGATTCTATATGTCCGGGTGCACATTTCTTGGTGACCTGTTTTCTCAAGGGTGCGCGGCGATTACGAAAGCCCAGTTTGAACCCATACACTCCATAGAGCTGAAGTATCTGTCTATGAAGACAGCCTTCCTCTTGGCTATCACCTCTGCAAAGCAGGTCAGTGAGCTACAGGCGCTGTTGGGGCACAGCTCCTGTATGCGCATTTGGGATGATAATTGAATAGGGTGTCACTATGTACAAACCCTGCTTTCCTCCGTAAGGTTATTACATCTTTCCACATGAACCAGTCTGTGGAACTGGAGTCTTTCCATCCACCTCTGTTTTCTTCAAAAAAGGATAGGAGATTGAACTCCTTCTTCTGCCTGGTGCGGGCATTGAGGGGGTACATGGATAGGACAAGAGCACTGCGTCATTCTGACCAGCTCTTTATAATGATAAACTTGTGAAGTAGGGTTGTGACAGAAATATAATTAACCTTGGTTGTAAATCTCCCTCCCGACCTGTGAGGGTGCTAAGCAAAAGCAGAGTTCTTTGGACGGTCTGGCTTGACAGTTCTATCCCCGGGTTGGTCAGTCTGGAAAAAAGCGAGACTTTTTTTTTTTTTTTTTAATATTGTCATGTAAATGGTTCTGTTTTCATCTTAGATAAACTTTTGTTTCCCAATGCGTTACACCATTTGATGGCACAGATTAATGTTAAATTGTGATCCATAATGTGTGCTGTGCAAGTTAAAAAGCTATTATCTTTTTGGTGTGTTTAGCTTCAACATTAGTATCTGCCTGTGATGAGTCAAAGGGGTTTCGGTCTGTGATTCAGCCTCCCGACAGTAGGTGGCATCAAACCAACTCGGGACTTCTCTTACCAAGATCTCGTGACCATGGCAAAAGTCATCTTTTGAGGGGCGGCACCTTGGTGAGGGGCGGAAGTACGAGTATGTAACTTCCAGCCACTGGAGTCAAGTGAAGGATAAGGACACGTGTCGGTTGGGGATTGGTGTTCCACTGACTACAGAGGCGGGACATTACATACTAAAGGGAACGTACTACTGTGTTCGGGGTTGGTCCGAAAGTAAAAGTAGGAGGAGTCACGGGTGAAGGGAGATACTGGTTTTGTGCAGCGGGTTTTTTTTGAAATACTAACATTTCTTTTGTCTTTTTTTTGTTTATGATCACCACGAAGACAAATTAAAGACGAGTCATCAGTTTGTTTTGGATTTCACCCCTGCACTCCTTCCCTCACACCATTTTGTTTTTCGTTTGTTATTTAATCCTTTTTGTTGTGTATAGAAAATAAAAATAAATTATTTTATTTCTGTACACATAAATTACTGTCTGGACATTCCATTTAATACACTCTCGCCTCACACTGCCCCATAACCTATCCTTTTTAAAATGGTTAGATATTTCCCTATAGTGTTGTGTTCTTCTGTAGAATAGTTGTTAAGCAAGAAAAATCTGCAATATCAGAGGAATGTTAATGCTTTAACCAAAGGATTTACAGTAGTCCATTGCGTATCCGACTGCAGTGGGACCAGAGTAAGGGCGGATATGTAAAAGGTTGGCTTGCTTAGGGTACGTGACATTCATGTTGCTGTTTAAAGCACGTCTCAAGATTCTGTTAGCTTTTAGAGGAAATCTACATGTGGATAATGAATGCTCTACTCCAATTGGCTGAGATGATTGGTGAGTTTTACATTCTGTCTTTTGGTTCAAACCTGGCACTTTTTTTAGAACAACAAACAAGATTTTATAGAATGCCATAATGACAATAAAAAAAAGGTCTAAAGTTTATTAAAAAATATATGCAAAGCTGACTTTTAACATATTCATGTATTTATTTTCCAGAGGGCATAGCAACAGAAGAATATATCTATGCATAAGACAAGATCCCATTATTTGTCATTTTAACTTAGACACAGCATTTTATGTACGATACTGTGCATTTTTGACCCACTGAGATAAGCTACAGTACAGGCCCTCAGTGGGTTGTTTTTTTAAGCCACAAGATGGTGCCAGAAATACCTATTTCTAAAATGATAGAAAATATGTGTTTTTTTATTATCATTTCTTAACTGCTGCCTTTATATATTGACTCATCTACCCAGTGTTTAACTACATAAACCATCTTTGCAAACCTTCAAAACATATCAAATTGGCCAGTAACAGTATTTACCACAAAAACAAACATTGCCAGTACAAAGAGCCTACTGCAGTAGATTACTTTTTCATTGCATGCTTTGGCTATTGGCTTGTTGCTGTGTGATCTGTGCCAGCATGTTTATCTGTTTGTATAATTTCCCAGCAGTCTACAGACCGAAGCTGAGGATAGCCCTCATTACAGAAGTTATTCCTGTTAGTAGAAAATCAGCAGCAGGCAGAAATGATGACATGATGGCTTCTGGAGCAAAAACAAGGAGAGAAGGAGCCCAAACAAGTCACGATACAACCAATCTGTTCTATATGTTTCTGCTAGTGATTCTGCCTTACTAATGAGAACTGTACTGCACCTATTCATATACTGTACGTGTGTGTACAGCTCATAAGAAAATTACATTTTTCATAAGAAAGGTTAGCAAAATAATACAAAAGACTCACAAATCCAGACCCCATAGTCTAAATTGACCTATAATTCAAACCAGGCTCCGATTCAACGTGAAATGCATGCTGATTATGTGGGTGAATTTAATAGAACTGCAAACGCCAAGCCAAATGTTTTCTTTGTTCCTGCTCATGTATAGTACATTTTATTGATTTTGATTAAATACAAGTTAGGATAGTCTCAAAGACATAAACAAAGACCAGAAAAGGCATTTAAGTATGGTATAGAATGTATCAGATCATCAACAAATCTATTAAAGGGTTGGTCCCAGCTGCTTTGGATTAGTGACCTTCTGCTTTACCAATACATTTTTGGAGTCACTGTCTCATAAGTTATGTTAGATTATGTTATGACAGGAATGCAGACACACTTTTCCAGCATTTTTTTTTTTAAATTATGACACAGACATAGAATTCTTAATGTAAATAGTTTGCTGTATTAAAGAAATGACAAAGCAATGGCAAATGTCTTATTATTGGCGTTCTGCTATAACGTTACATTTAGGAATTAGTCACAAGCATGCCATAAATGTATTATGGATATGCATTACAAAAACATAACTATCAAATCATAGCATTTAGGGTTCAGTGTTTATTCACTTCCCCTGTGCATTAAGACGTGATTACAATATGGTTTTTTGACTTTAATTAAGCAGAAAAAAACCAAAAACATTTAAGCAGTTTGCATTTTGTAGTCAGAGCCAATCCCTTCATTAAGATGATGATTCCGCATTTTGTTTAACACCAGAGGTGCTGTGAACCCATCTTCATTCAGGAGTGTCTGTCATCAATAAAGAATTGTTAATAGCCATGGCAATACAGTTCTCATTAGACAACAAAGAGAGCTCTCAGTGGCGGCTGAGGTTTTGAAACAGGGAAAATGAGCCTTCAGTTAGGAGTAAGAAAACTCTTCAGATATCTATAAAAGATAGTCCAAGACTAGTGATTATCAGGCTCTGCAAAACCAGGCACTGGTGTGCAATAACTATTTTGTATTCAACGCTGCTAAGTGAATATTCCCTTTACCAGATCTTAAACGACACTGTGCTGCTAAGCAGATGCAGAGCGTAACCTAAAGGGAGTAATTCTCTGCTGTTGATTTTTAAACTTTATTTTCCAAACATTGTACTTGTTATAAAAACAGAATACCTAATGGACAGTCATTGAGTGCTGTGCTTATTGCACTCATGAGGATGCCAGTAAACATTCCCCTCATCCATGAGACCCATTGTCTTTTGTGGAATTACAGAAGTATTCCATGAGCGTGCAGGGTGTAACTTTAACACAACTATAATGCTGTGTAACAAAAAAGAAAATACCTACCATAACCATCACAGTAGCCCCACTGTTTGTCCACATCATAGTCACTGGTTACAGAACACCAGTACTTGCTTTTATCACCTTTAATACATGAGGAGTATTGTTCTCCTTTGTAGATAAATGGAAAGAAACAATCCACCTCAGCATTTCCTCCAAATGTTCGAATTCCTGCATGCAATAAAAATGATCTAATATATTAGTTACAAGTTTTTTGCTGACTTTATTGAATAGATCTTGTGATCTAAATACTGCTGATGTGTAAAGAAAGCTTGTTACAAGTTTTTTGGTGGCTTTATTGAATAGATTTTGTGATCTAAATACTGCTGATGTGTAAAGAAAGCTTTACTTTTAAAGACAACGGTACACTAAAAGAGACTTATGCTCTGTTAAGGATGTTCACAACCTTTGCATGCACATTCATTTAAGGCACATGTAACTCAAAAAATCTGCGAGATAGTTAAAACAATCATAAGATTTTTATAAAGGTTTTTGTGTTAAGTAAACCTATTTATATTATACAGCAAAGAAAAAAAAATCAAGACTTTTCTCAGCTTGTCAGATACTCAATTTGCAGAAATACTTTTTCCAGATTTTGTTTTGCATGTTTCATTGTATCTGTATAAAAGTCACTGCTTTGTTGTGACAATTTTTACATACTTCCACACAAATGTACATCAAGTACTGAACTTACCTGATGTAGAGCAGTATCCCCACTTGGGGTTTATATCGTAATTGCTCACTGTAGCACACCAGGGGTATTCTCTCCATGGCCACCATTTGTCAGTGGTGCAGTGATAATATGTCGTTCCATGGTATATGAAAGGAAAGACACATGGTGCACCGTCTGAATGCTCTTCAGTGGTAGCAACTACAGAACAGAGGGTTTGTTAATTTTCTGTCATTAAACTGTCTATTTACAGCTAATAAATCAATCCTGTTTTGCATTTCCATTCGCTATGCAGATATCATATGTGCAGTTTTGAAAGATGCACGCGTATAGCAAACATGTATTTTTATTTAAATTGAATTCACTCAGAAAATACGTAAGTCTGTTATGAACACCAAACGATCGCTAATTATTAAGTGATCAATACTTTTTAAACACTAGTTCCCCGTTGGAACAGATCACTGAGGAATGGCGGTTTTCTACACTGGATTTGTTTGCAGAAATAAACTCAAAGGCTGGATGGTTAAGTACTATTAAAACTCATTTCTGACATTCCAAAAGTGATCAGACTGTACTTTTGTGTTCTTTGGTCAGATCTAAAACTATAAGTGAAAACGAGTCTATTACCATTCTTGCGAAGGATACTCGTTTATACCCATTGCTTGGCACATCCTTAGTCAGTTATGTTATGTCTGATAAGCTTTCATTTCCTCAGACTTCAAGACTGTATTCATTCACAAAGCGTACGTATATGGGACTGTAGGGCATTGAGAAAATGGTGTGTCGTGTTACCTGGTGAAGAAGGACATGTGCTCCATTTTTTGTCCTCATCATAATTTGAGGTTGTTGCACACCAAGACCCCCCTTCTTTCCAGTCAGCTACACATTTGTTATAACTCTTCCCATGGTAGATAAAAGGAAATACACAAGGATCACCGTCGGCATTTCCACCAATCTCGGGGATGTCTGTAAAGGTTGGAAGAAAATTAAGGACAAATGAGCAAACCTTCAGTATCAGCTGCCAAACTACGCATTATAAGTACAAAATTGAATGACTTGTATTTCCATAAAATTGATTATTTTATTGTTAAATCAACCTTTTTAAAATCATGTTATGATATTATACAGCTAAGGCCAAAATTTTTGCATCACCTAGAATTTTAGGATTGAGATATAATTTAAACTAAAAAATAATATAATTAACATCTTTAATTAACATCATGTAATTCAAGAAACTACACAACGATTTCGCAAAAGTCTACCGGAAGCTATGATAGAAATATTTCATGTTAGATTTCGAAATGTCACATTTTTCAATTTTTGCAGTTTTTCATTAAGTGTATGGTAAACTACAATGTGGTATGTAATTCAATATGTTAACGTAACATTATTCAGCAGGTTTCAGTCCAATTTATGAAGCAAAATAAGTTAATTCTATAGCATGAGACAAAACATTTGGCCATGGGTGTATTTTATTTTTTTACAACTAGAATATAAATTATTAGGAAAATACTGTTTTAGCTACCAATGCGTTGAATCGGTCTGTAAGGACAGTCAAGAGTAGGACAGCTTCATAATTCCTTTCAGACTGAAACTTATAGTGAAGAAAGTAAAATAATCAGCTTGCTGAACCTAAAATGCTACTTTACTAGCAGGCATTTACAGTAGAATCGGTAGAATCATATACAGTCCAGAATAACCCAACAGGCTAGAATGCAGACAGGCATTATATGCAGCCTTATATACAGCAATCAAAAAGAGAGAACACGCTGGACATAACATATTTAATAATTGGCAAGGGAAATAACTTGTGCAGTGGGTAGAACAATGTTTTTTTGTATGTTTTTTAATTATGTCTCAATCCTAAAATTCTAGGTGATGCTAAACTTTTGGCCATAGCTGTAGGACAAACAGAAAACAGAATTATATTGGGTAACCTGCAGTTAAAAGATTACTTACCACCACTAGCACAGTAAGCCCACTTTTCATCCACATCATAATTATCAGTTAATGAACACCAGGGCCTGTCCCTATCTTTGTCTGTACATGAGAAATACGATTTTTCCTTGTAGACAAATGGGAAGACGCACTCAGATTCAAGATTTCCCCCAACTGCAACAATACCTATGATCAACACGAATTGAAAAAAATAAAGACTGTGCTTTAACACTTGCTGAGGTTTCCTTCCAGGAAATTATCTTTCAGGATAAAAAGAAACCAGCAACCATCCCAGAATTCAAAGAGAAATAACAGGGACTGAAAAAAACAAACAGGAAAAACGCAAGAACATTTTTTATCATGTGGCCTATTAATTCTAATTCATCCAAACAGTGTCGCATCGAAATACCATTGCTGTTTAATTAATTAGGAAAAGGGGACTTTGTGAAAACCAATATCTCTAATAGTGTTTGTGAGTGACCTAGGAGCATATTTGTCTTAAAATGTAAGTTAAATACCAGGTTTGTTACTATTTTTAATATGTAAATGATGGTCATGTTCATTTTCCATTAATTGAATAGATACAAGTAGTTTTGTTTTTTAAATGAAGTAATTCATAACACAGATTGTTTCCATTTTGCTAAAGCAGGCCCTTAAAGAATTACAAAAGTGTATTGTCAATAAAAGGTGTGTTTTCTAACTTCAGGGTAACAATTTATATTCAGTGTCTGTAACTGTGCTGTAATTACACTGTAGTAACACAGTAAACATATATAGTAACAGATTTTTAAAATTAAAAAATGACAAATTGTGGCAGTTGCTAGCGTCTTTTGTAATTACACTGCATTTACACATGTGTGCGTTTGCTATCTAATTACTATGTAACCACAGTGTACAGTAATTACAGTGCCATTTGAGATGTAAAGAGTTGCCTTTTGTAGTTATTGTTTAAATGTATAATTGCATAAACATACGTTTTAAAAGTTAATATAAAATTCTCCAAAACAGAAATGCACTAACCTGAAGTTGGGCAATATCCCCATTCGGGCTTTATATCATAATTGCTGACTGTAGCACACCAGGGGTGTCTTGGCCACCAGTTATCAGTGGTGCAGTACTCATAAGTCTTTCCACGGTACACAAAAGGAAAGACACACAGTGCACCGTTAGCATTCCCACCAGTGGTAGCAAGCGGTCCAGTGGAATAAAATTGCCCTGTGCCATAGAAAGTAGCGTAATAGATTGATACATTTCCTTATCCTTTTAAGGTCTAAAACTGAAGGAATGCAGCATATTTTTAAAAGGTTAAATAAAATGACATAATTTCCTGTTTATGTGCATATTTCAGGTATTTAAAAGAAAACATCAAGGTACAATATCTACGATTTGAACAAAAGGTTTCACTGAGAAATACCATATAAACAAATATCAACACTGCGTACCTTGAACAACACTGAAAAACAGGAGGATCCCAAATATTTGAAAAACCATTCTGGAAATCTAATCAGTGATGCTGAAACCAGAACAGGGATCTTGAGCAGGGAAGTAGGTTATAACTGTCTCTTTATAAACAGTATATTATATAGACACACCCTCCTTGTCTTGGGTAACTGGGTTTCAGTAGGTGATTTTGCTGATGAGTCTTGTACAAAATTTGTGCTGTTTGCAAAATAAATAAATAGGAAAGATATAACCCTGTTGCAAAATCTAGGTGAAGAGACAAAGCCCTAAACTGGTGAGTTTGCAGTTTCATACCAAGTCAGGGAGGAGAAAGAGGTCAAAATGGATGTGCCAATGATTCATTTCTGATTTGTAAATGAGGCTCAGCTTCGACAGGCTACATACTCCTCAAACCCCAGAGCTCAATGTTATTATTTTGTGAGAGATGCTGGCTGGCTGCAAAGTGACTTGACTAGAATTCTCCTATTTTCTTTGGTTCATTGTTTTTTCAAAAGCTTCTTGCCTACATACAGTATACTATGGTAGTACTTGGCTTCCAGTGTGTACCACAGACTACTATGGTATGCAATGTGTATGGTTTACACACTACAGATGTACTTTTTTTCTAAACAGATGTTGATACTCTTGATAAATTAAGCAAAATATGGTTCTTAGCAAGTTTCATAAAAAATGAACAAGTGGTTCTCTAAATACTGTATATGCAAATCTCGAAAGAAATTATATGCAAATCTTTAAAGAAAAAGACAGACAGCCACCATTTGACAGGTTGTGACGGACACCGAAGGGGTTGCAAGTTTTGCGATTCTAGACCGCAGTGCATGAAAAGCCCTCATTACATTTGGAATATATGCAACTACCTTTAAAACAAGGAGGAAAAGACAGCCAAAATATATACAGAGACTACCATTAATTCAGTTAACTTTAACTAATATTGTATGATTTCTGTTGCCAGTATTTCTCCAAGTCTGTCATTTGGCGATGTGTGTTTTTTATTCTTCTCTGCTGAGTGGGTTACTTAGTCCACACAGTGAATAGGTGCCTGGCTTATGGGTTGCCCTGTGCTCTAACCCCAAGACCAGACTGCAATCTATTTTTATAAGTGTGTGCTGCCCAGTCCTTGATCAGCTGAAATGCTGGGTTTACCAACAAAATGTTGCACAATCATGTTGCAACAATCACACTGTCATTAGTTTATTTGGTAGACGCCTTTATCCAAGGTGATTTGTAGATGTTGGACTGCAATAAAAGCTTACATTGCAAAAACAATATTTAAATACAGTATAGTTTACAATAAGGGCCAATACTACTAGAATACAATATAAGATAAGAAGAAACAAGCTGTATCTACAATGAAATAATAGTAGTGCAAAAGTGCAAGTATTGTGCATCAGATGAGAATCTAGTAACATAGTACAAGTCAGGCAAGTCCAGTGCATAGTGTCCCCACATGCAGTTCATTTTTTCCCCAGACAGATTTCTGTACTGTAGTTATTTAAAGAAAAAAGGTAAATTAACATATACAGTATACTAGTTTAAATAGTTGTGAAATGCTGTAGAAATGTAAATGTAAAAGCACTGTAGATGCATTTAAAAAGTGGTTTGTACACTCTATAAGGTTTCAGTGTTTCAAAAGTATTTGTTATTCTATCACTATTTTATTAACTATTGGTATTTGTTACCACCAGAACGCTCTGAAACTACTGACAGAACCAAACATCTTATATATATATATATATATATATATATATATATATATATATATATATATATATATATATATATATATTTTTTTTCTTATGTCTCATCATGAGCAGGTACTGTAATCTATTTCTAAATAAATACATTTGTCATCCACAGAGCTCTCGAGTATTTATTACACGCAGCAGTCATACCAAAAAAAACAATATTCGAGAGAATTAAAAAAAAAAAAGTTTAATACAATGCTAGTACTTAAAATATCTAGCTTAAACATTTCATGTTTTACAGTATAATAGTAAATCTCGAAAAACTACTCACTTCTAAATCTTTTGTAGTCATTTTTGTATAACTTTAGTATAAACACATGTTAATTTGGATTCATATGTTGTTTTTTTCTGACTTTATATTAACGAAAAGACACACATTTGCCCGTTTTCCCATTGGAAATAGTGATATTTTGAAATATCACTGTCCTGGTCACAAAAGCAAAGTTTGTGGGGAATAATAGCCATTTTCTATACTTTTGAGGCATAAGCAATTAGGAAATAACACTTACTACCCAGGAACAAAAATTGTGTTACATAGTGTAATAGGCTACATTTAGAGGTAGAGCTGACTTAGAGCAGCTCCTGAACTGAACGATGGCTAACATCATAAAACGGTAAGGGAACAAAATAGATTAGAAAAATAAGAAGAAAATTGAATTTGAAGTTAATAGCTCTGTAGCAGGGCGGTAAGAAAGCCCTGCTGTTTGAATGTATTGTTTTGTTTATTTTTGGAACGTGGTCTCCCTCTCCGCCCCTGTGTTTTTTTGTATTTTTGTATTATGATTTTTTTTTTTTTGTTTTTGTTTTTTTGTATTTGTTATTGTTTTGGCGGCAAAAGTCATGGTTATTGTTTTTGCATTTTAGTGGTTTTAAATATGACGGCGTAGCCGCGCTTTTTGTTATTGTTTTGTTTTTATTTTGTTCTTTGTTCAGAGACGAGGTTAGTAAACTTATGTGGCGAAGAAAAGTCATACGTATGTCAAGGAGTTTATCATTTTTTATTGGTAACGTTTACGGCTAAAAATTTAACAACACGTAAAGCCGCGCTTTTTGTTACTGTGTCGGGTTTTATTTAAGACGGTTCCTGACGTCAACTGGCGAGGCAACTAGACAGCCTTGCTCCTGACTTCGTCTCCATGGACTATCGCCCGATTTTGTTGTTTTGTTTTTATTTAGATGTGTTTGTGTTTTGTTTTTATTTAGATGTGTTCTGGCAGAGGCAGGATAGACAGCCCGTCCTCTGCCAGTCGCTAGTTTTAAAACTTGCAGAATGTGACCGAGGGGTAATGATAGAATTGATATTTTAACCCCTCGGCCATAGTAAATAAAAACCTGCAGCTTGGATGGGGTGTCCGAGAGGCGGAACGAGAGCAAGGAGCGAGAGAGAAATTTAAAATAATACTAAGGATCAGTGAAGGCAGTTGCCCAGCCTGACCTTAGTTTTAGTTATTATTTTGTGTTCGTGATTTGTTTTATTTAAAACCTTTATTTTCACTGTGTGGGCAGTGTTTCTTTTTGTTCAAATATTTTATTTATTTTTGTTATTGAAAATAAACGGCGCACCACGTGCCTTTGAACTGCAGTCACCTGTGTGACGTCATCGCAACGACATCTCCTGTCACAAGCTCTTTAAAGATTCATCTTCAAATATGTAAAAACTGTAGGTTTTGAAAAAATAAGTTGGTTTCAGTTAAACTTTTCATTTCTAATATGTGTGCTTACATTGAAACAACATAAGAGAAAAAAAAGCCTGTAATGCACCTGTCCCAAAGTTTATATTTAGACTTCAACTTCAACAGTACAGTGTTAATAGAGGCAGTGAAAATTGTTTGGGGGGGGAGCCCTCCTCACACTGGATGCGTAGCAAGCAAACCAAGATTGGAAGTGGTCTGTCAGAACCGATAGGGCAAGGGATAAACTGAACAGGGAATCTAAGAATGTACCAAGACAAGAGCACCACATTACCTAGTATGGCAACAGAGACCATAATACAAAATAGGATAAATCTAGCTTAGCCTAGTTTACATAGGGAGGGGTTAGCTCTTCCTTCTCATTACAGTGATACCACAACATACAGTCTGAATCATTATTCTATTGAAGGGACTTGCCAGAATGTTCTTATCTGATTGACTGTTTGATGATCTGGATGAGAAAAATAATAATGAAAAGGTTATGTGTTAGAAGTCTAGACAAACCCTCTATACAAACAGACACTTAACACAGAAAAATGTGCATTTGTTTCTTAAATCACAAGGCTACTGACACTATATTATTTAACTAGAATCTATTCTATTATTAGGGATCGGGTGAGATTAAGTTCTGTGTGAGTTCAGGTTCATGTTGCTTGAATCATTCACAAACAATTTTGCTACTGTCAACAGTTACATAGTGATCCTGAAACACACTTTGACTATCAGGGTAAAAAATGTACTGGCTGCTACTTTTTTGTGGTTCTTATGGTCAGTACTACTGCCAATTATCAAATAGATTACTGCCAGTAATATAACATTATGGCTGAAGAAAGAGCAGTGTTTGTATTTTATTGGCCTTAAGTTTAGAGAAAGTGGCTTTAGTGGCCTCAATAGTCTACTGATAGTCAGCATTTTAGATACGTTTTTAGGGCCCTTATTCCAGCAGTGCCACTCTGTGTGCCATTCTCAGTATTTCTTCGGGCATTGGCCAGTATTTCCACCTGGTGTTTTAGGAGTAAGATTGGCTGTTGGATGGATCAGTGACAGCCCGGAAGTCAGGCAGAAATTTAACAAGGGCTGCAAATGCATATTGACAATATGACAAAACTAATCCAAAACACTCCTCAAAACAACTACAAACAAAGCAGTGCGTTCAGGCACGATAAATTCACTAAAATAAAGAGTTTTCTTTTAGGCCCAAACCTGACCATAGCTCAGCACAGCTCAGCTCAGCTCATCTCTTCGTCTGGCATTTCAAAACTTTTTCTCTTTTATTGCTCAGCCAATCAACACTTAATTGAATAGCTGGCAACTGGATGCGAGCCACTCGACTCCCGTCTACAATACACGTTCTCATGCTTTTATTAATGTTAGGGAGTACTCTGGTCAGAGGGCCCCCCTGAAAGAGACTGGGAAGTTTCTTTTAATTTGGTAGGTGACTGTCCCCTTCACTTCCAAATTTACAACACATGTTATTTACATACATAATATTTACAATCAACTGTTCTGTCCTTCTTCTTTATTTATTTATATAAACGGTTGCTCTCCAGGATGTAACCCTTCAGATGCACCATTAACTACACACTGACAATATAACTATTCTTATTTCCTATACTTTCTGGTAGAATATTCCTTCTTAATTCTGCTACGTTATACTCTTGAGTCATGTGAAAGCCCAGGGAATAGTGTTGACCACTTATAATTGAGAGTTTAAATAAGTTAGAACTTTACTAGACACACAATTAAAGAGAAGCATGCACCAGTGAAAAAGTTTGTCTGGTACAAGCGCTCACCTTATCAAATGTACTGTACTATATATTATGTGTTACCTAACCAAGTTATTGATGCTGAATCATTGGGATCCTTTGAGATCAGACTTGAGAAACAGCAATTAACTACTGAGAGCCAGTCAAGCAGTGATGGGTCGAATGGCCTCATATAAATTTCCATATGTTCTTAAGTTCTAATTAAGAATTACATATACCTGTACAGCAGAGAAACATATCATCAATAATGTATCTAAACCATTAGTCATATCAAGCATCTTGTAGAAGCTTTTATAACATACATTTTATGTTATTTGTAATGAAACCAGTACATGGATAACATACTGGATCATCTTCATCAAGCTTTTACCAGCATGCTCAATTTACGAAGCTACGCGCACCTTAGTTGTATCTTTCCAGATATATAGTGTAACATTGCCAGTATGTTATTTATAAAACAAAATAAAGATGCAAACAGTGGTAAAGGCATTTTTGAATATAGCCCATTCATTTATGAATAAGGCTTGAATCCAACAGTATTTCATCATCTAAAGTTATGAACCCTTCTGTATAATTATATATAGTAAAATTAAAGCCTTTACGGCAATGCAAAAGTTAAAAATTCTTTCAGCCCAACTTTCAATTTAGATGGCTTACCAAAAGAGTTTCCGTAAGGACATATATGGTCGCACTTTTGTTATTTTACTTTAAATGGATCAATTACATAACTCCTGCTCGTTTATTTTCTTCAAAAAAATCTCTATTAGTTATAACATGACTAGAAAAACAAACAAACAAACAACGCATTTTGACACTACCGTGTCTTCCTCAGGCTTACATTAATTCTATATAATTGTTGTATAGTAAGTATTTAGATAATGACACTTCAAGAATATTTTCATTGCAACATTACATTGTTGTTAATTACCAACTTAATTTCAGTTTAAATAACATACCTCTAATTTTTTTTTCATTGTTAATATCCTGACAACTTTTTACACTTATAACTTTAAAGTCTGTTTCAAAGCTCTTTTTAAAATGGCCGCTCTAGTGCACTGGAGTTTGAGATCTCTCCTCTAAATCAGTGTTTCACAACCATGGTCTTGGGGGTCCATTGTGTCTGCTAGTTTTCATTCCAACCAAGCGGTCAGTTATTAAGTAGATCCATAATTGAACTGGTCATTTATTTAATTACACCTTTTTAACTGTTAGTTCTTAAACAGCTGCAGATTTCAAGTTAGCTACAGCATAATAATTAACTTGAACTGTGCAACTGCTTAACAGCTGAAAACAATTAAGACGGTCTAATTAAGTACATTATTAGTTCAGTTAAGGATCTAGTTAAGTAATTGAGAGCCTGGTTGGAATGAAAACCAGCAGACACAGTGGGTGCTCTGGCTTTTCTGTTCCGTACCACGTCATGGATCGTTATTGCTGCGTTACCCGTTTTGACAATGTGGGCAATAATCCTTCAGTGCACTAAAGCAGACATTTTGAAAAGAGCTTTGAAACAGACTTTAAACTTCTAAGTGTAAAAGGCTATCAGGATGTTAACAATGAAAAGAAAAATTACAATTGCGTTATTTAAACACTAACTATAGTTTTCAGAAATCCGCTACTTACTCTTTGAACCTCATGTTCTATCATACATATGCCTTACTTTCATTTATTAACAGCAACCTCAAAATAATACATACCTGGAAAACATGAGAATAAACCACAGGACTAAGTTGGCTTACATTCTTCCAGATTTTAGTTCTGTATTAAACTCAAACCTTGAAGGACTTGACTGCTTGCCAAATGGCTATAAACAAAAACAAAGGATACAGCAAGTGTGCCTGTAGAGATTATGAAAGAGCAACTTTACAAAAAATCTTTAAAGTGTGTGCAGGTCACAATAGCAAGGACTTCATTTTAGTTTTGGAAATGAAATCATAGCATTAGAAAGTTGTGTACATGTAAGTATGAAATGTTTTAATATAGCATAGAGAACTCTGGAATGTGTGTGTGTGTGTGTTTGTATCTTATGTTTTCTTATTAAAAATGAGTGTACATGTGCAGTAAACTCAACTAAAAAAAAGATTGTATTTCAATTGCATCCACTGCAATAACAAGTACTATATTTCTGGCTTACCAAGCAGGTGTATTGATTGTATGAACACTTATTCTGTCTTCGAGTGCTCATTTCGCCAGGTTATTGGGGAGTTAATTGTCACTCAGCCCCTTTGAAACAGATCAAAATTGTTATTTTAAGCATGGTGTGTGGCCAGACAAAGCAACTTTACTATCCTTTACACTCACTGACTTCAACAAGGAGTGTCTGTTTTCTAAGAATCCCAGAGATCCATATGCAAATGAAGCAGGAAACAGAGTGTGCTTTTTTAAAGGGGACTTAAGCAGGTTGTGGTATTGTCACACTGAAGTGCATGGAGTGAAGGTGAGCAGATGGGGTCCTTTTGGATATTGTGCATCTGCTTTGCTTTGTTCTTCAGCAGAGCAGAATCATGTCAAAATCCTGGAGACCTTATCAAAGCATCATCACCTGGGGATATCATCATCGGTGGCCTATTTTCAATTCATACAAATGTGAAATATTCACATCTTCCTAGGAGACCTGAAGCGCTTGTTTGTGAGGGGTATGTATATATTTTACAGTTGTAGCATAGAAATGGCTATGTTAGTAATGGCATATATTTACTGTCACAATGAGACGTGACATCATGTCAGTGTGAGCCATAAAACGTGTTGGCGAGTTAAATACCCCATATAAAAGTTTACCACATTAAATTTGCACTCTAATTTGCCTTTCCTATAGTTTTACTACTGTATTTAATTACCCTAGTTTGCAATATTTTGAATTATACCTTTAAATGTGCTTTTCAATTATTACCAATGCTCTTATCATATGTTCACTTTGTTTTTATTACACTTTGCTATAGTTTTACTATGGTAAACATTTATAATGGGGAAAAAAAAAGAACTGTACAGTGCATCAGTTTCTGTTGGATCAGTGTTCCTGTTTAGGCCAGCAACTATGTTTTTATTTATAAAACAAAATAATGATGCAAACCGTGACAGGACAGCATCACGGGCAATGGTTACCATTTACCAGGAAGGGAGACTCAGACACAGAAGGTACAGTCAAGCGCTAAAATACATGTTTAATAATCGTAAATTTAATAAACAAAACACTAAGCAGTCATGAACACAAACACATTAACAAACAAAACAGGCACAAGGGCCTGATTAAAAAGCTATACAAAACAAAAAACATAAACAAGACGGAACAGTATGGAACACTGAAAACACACACCATGTACCTTGACAACAACATTAACTCTAACACACTAACCGTTCTAACACCTGTGACCCATTTCCCCCCCCCCCCCCCCCCCCCCCCCCCCCCCCCCCCCCCACACACACACACACACGCTGGGGCAGAGCATTCTCCCTGCCACTTCAACAAATGCATATAGCTGTTACTGGATTTAATTAATAACATGTTATTTAGACTATGAAAAGTCAAGCAGACACATTTGTAGCAATTACTTTCTTATATTTTATCTATATCATTATTAATGCATGTTACATGGTGTTAAAGTGTATGGATAACATGTGTTCAGTTTATGTTGTAGTACTGTATCTAGTATGGTATTATGTATAGTATTAAACAATTTAAAGGGAACATTGCATTGAACTGAAATGTTGCATTTAAGTGAAACATGTGGATCTGTGACTGCATAAAAATGCTCTCATGCAGAACAACGAACAGTGAACATTGCATTTGTCATAAGAATTTTCCATGCTTTTTTAATGCCAAACACTCATTCTTAACACTCTCTCTCTCTCTCTCTCTCTCTCTCTCTCTCTCTCTCTCTCTCTCTCTCTCTCTCTCTCTCTCTATATATATATATATATATATATATATATATATATATATATATATATATATATATATATATATATATATATATATATACTGAGTGTACAAAACATTAGGAACACCTGCTCTTTCCTTGAAATAGACGGACGAGGTGAATCCAGGTGAAAGCTATGATCCCTTATCATAAGCTTTGATCCCGTAACCATTTCCATCAGTGTAGATGAAGGGGAGACAGGTTAAAGAAGGATTTTTACGCCTTGACACAATTGAGACATGGATTGTGTATGTGAACCATTCAGAGGGTAAATGGGCAAGACTTAAGATTTAAGTGCCTTTGAACGGGGTATGGTAGTAGGTGCCAGGCGCGCTGGTTTGAGTGTGTCAAGAACTGCAAAGCTGCTGGGTTTTTCACGCTCAACAGTCTCCCATGTGTGTCAAGGATGGTCCACCACCCAAAGGACATCCAGCCAATGACAGGCCAGTGGTCGAAAAGTTAGGGGCTACAGTTAATTTTACAGTTAGTCAACTGACAGTCCAGTACAACATTGGTGCCAAAAGACCCATAAAAGAATTCACAACTCATCATACCTTGACACAAATGGGGTATGGCAGCCGATGACCTAACAGTGTTCTACTTCTTTTAGTAAAACACAAGAAACTGCGGTTGCAGTGGGCTAAGAAATGAAAACATTGGACACTGGAGGATTGGAAAAACATTGCCTGGTCTGATGAATCCTGGTTCCTGCTGTTTCACGCTGATGGGAGGAGTAGGGTATGGAGAAAACCACATGAGTAGATGTATCCATCATGCCTCATGTCAACATTGCAGGCTGGTGGTGGTGGTGTGATGGCGTGGGGTGTGTTTTCATGGCACACATTGGGCCCCTTGATAAAAGTGGAGCAACATTTGAATGCCACAGGATATTTGAACATCATTGCCAATCAGGTGCATCCCTTCATGGCAGCAGTGTATCCATCTGCTAATGGATTTGTTCAGCAGGATAATGCCCCATGCCACAAGGCTTGGATTGTCCAGGAATGGTCCCACAAACATGACAGTGAATTCAGCTTACTGTAGTGGCCTGCCAAGTCACCAGATCTCAATCCAATTGAGCTTTTGTGGGATGAGATGGAACAAGCTATTTGGAGTAGAGATCCACAACCAGCCAACTTGACACAACTGTGGGAAGCATATTGGAGTCAACATGGGCCAGCATCCCCGTGGAATGCTTTGGACACCTTGTAGAGTCCATGCCCCGATGAATGGAGGATGCTCTGAGGGCAAAAGTGGGTGCAACTCAATATTAGGAAGGTGTTCCTAATGTTTTGTACACTCAGTGTGTGTGTGTGTATATATATATATATATATATATATATATATATATATATATATATATATAATATATATAATATATATATCTATCTATGAAAGGAATTGTCTCTGTCAGCTTACAAAAACTTGTTGTAAATGTTTCATCTGACCATGTTTCCGTGTGGTCCAGAGTTGTAGATACAAGCTAGGTCGCACACTTAGTGATTGTTCTTCTAGTGATTCACACTTCTTAAAGGTTTAGTGTTCATTTAATTTCATTTTATTGAACAAACATAAATGGTATTCCAGGTCCATGATGAGTTTTGACTCCACGAATCTTCGTCAGGTGGTGAACAAATTAAAAAAAGTTATGCTTCGTCATTAAATATCCAATTATAATTGTTAATTCAATTGATTTATTAGGACTTCATTTAATAGCATAAATCATTAAAATTGTTACAAATATCTATCAAGTTTATTACATCAATAAACAATGTAATATTAAAAATACATATTTGCATATTATGTTGTATATTATGTTTTCGCAGAACTGATATTTTATCATTTTTTCACAGTGGTAACTGCTGAGCACAAGATATTAACTTGCAGATATGTCTATTTAGGGGTTCTGTAAAACTGACTGTAAGGGTTAGACAAAAACGATCAGGCATCTGTTGAATAACAATGCTATTGAAGGTTTGAACTTTTGGCAGCAACCTACTGGCCCTCCTTCCTAAGCCCCAGTCTCTACTAGACTGAACATACAGACCAGTTGCAGCCTTTTATGCACACGCTGGCATCACTGAAACCAAACTGAATAACTAATTAACTGATTGACCCCAACTTCCTCAATTCCAGCCACATTCTCACATGAAAATTAACCCATGAAGGCTGAAAATGAACCCTTTCCTGGGTTACGATACCATACACATTTAACAACAAAAACTAAAAAAAAATCTATACGTATAACATTAATACATTTAAATATGAAAATTAAGATGATATTGTCATTGGTGTAGTTGATTGAGTAATTATACATATTTATACTGTATAATATGGAAGTGAATTAAAACACGTACTGGTAAAAAATAAATGAGCTCTTTACACAAACAAAGCACGGACATAGTCACTATTTAAATGTGAGGGATTTTCACTCTGTCACACTGACACACAAAATTGCAGGGTTAGTTTTAGTGCAATATGCAATAAAATGGATTTTAAATAATAGGTTATATCACTCCTTTATCTGTTGAAATTATATGACCATGTTGTTCCATTTTTTTGTATTTTAGATTCAACACCGTTGGGTTAATCCGAATGATTTCTATGATTCATGCTATAGAGGAAATTAATAACTCCACTCTCCTCAATGGTATTAAACTGGGATATGACATCTATGATACTTGTTCAGATGTTACAAATGCTGTCCAAGCCACCATGGAGTTTATTTCCAATTCTTCTCAAAGCTGTGTAGAGCCTCATTGCAAGAATACAGACTTTGTGCCGAAAGTGAAAGCTGTGGTGGGATGTGAATATTCTGAAATCTCAATTGCTGTTGCAAGGGTACTAAATATACAACTAATTCCTCAGGTGAGTTTTAAACCTGTCTATATTGTCACTTTGGCATTTCATACGTTATGTCTAAAGAACTGGCACTATGATGGGTTCCTTTATATTAATGCAATGCGGTTTTTAGAATCTAATCTTAAAACCGATAAGGAATTGACAGAAATTAAATCTAAAATTAATACAAATGAAATCTAAACAATCCATTGGTTACAATTGCTCAGATAATTCAAACCTATTCTAAGCTGTTCTTTAAGCAACACTTTGACATGCGTGTCCCTCATAACGCCCTATTTCACATGAACAGTGGCCTTGAACTTCATATGTCAAGATAAATGTGCCACAGTTTTTAAGGATGTGTGAATTGATAGCCACTGTTTAAGACACAGCCATGTACTGATACACTTGTTGTGTGGATTACCTATGACAGTTGTCTACAGGATAAAAGACAGCATCAAAGAGTTAAAGTATGTTATTTGCCGTGGCTGAGCACCTATAGGCATGCAATCTATCCTGGATTTATTGCATATGTCAGGTGACCAAACAGCATAAAAAGCTAGTTAGAGAGATTATGTGAAAATGATCTCATGTTTTTACTTCTGTCTGGCTAATTCATTTTATTATTACATATTCTGGGACTGTAATTCAAATCATTTCTGTATTTTTCTAGATTAGTTATGCATCATCTGCGGAAATGCTAAGTGACAAAAGACGCTTTCCTGCATTTCTCAGATCCATACCGAGTGACAAACATCAAACTAAAGCAATGGTCAAACTGGTAGACATGTCTGGCTGGAACTGGATTGGGACCATTGCAACCGATGATATTTATGGGCGATCTGCTATTGAAAGTTTTATTTCACAAGCCACACCGATAGGTATCTGTGTTGATTTCAAAGAATTCATCCCACTTGTTATCTCAGACACAATAATACATAACATCATAGAGCTAATCCGCAAGGAAGAAAGAGTTAAGGTCATTGTTGCCTTTGCAAGTCCAAGCTTTATGAAAAAGTTATTCCAGGCTTTTGAAGGAGAGATTCTGGATAAAATCTGGATCGCTAGCGACAGCTGGTCAACATCTAGTGAAGTTTCTGCCTTGCCAAACCTAAACAACATTGGAAAAGTCATTGGATTCACATCTCAGAGTGAAAATCCAACATCATTTTATGAGTACTTGAAAAATGTGAAGATCAACATAGAGGCAGTGAAGAACAACATATTTTTAAAAGAATACAGAGCTCGGGTCTCAGGCTGTTCACAGCACACAGGTGACTTTGACTCTTGTGTTTCAAATTACACCTTGGATCTGTGCAGCCTTGTGGAGAAAAAACAGGAAACTCAAGACACAAAAGAGGAGTTCTTATTGAGAAACATCAGGCCGTACCCAGGCATAGTCTCCAACACACAGTTGGCAGTTCAGGCTATTGCTCAAGGCATTCACGACCTATGCAAAGATGGGACGTGCCACAATCCCAAGATTATTTCTCCCTGGGAGGTAATTATTATTATTATTATTATTATTATTATTATTTTATTATTATTATTATTATTATTAGCACAATTCAAATTACATGCATTTACATTGAGACACCTTTAAAAGCAACAATACATTTTCAATTCTATACAACGTATGACTCCTTAGTGACTGTTTACCATCCTGTGCACTGTTCTTAATCAGAAATCAAACCCTGATAAACACCCAGTTGGGTACATACTCTAAAAGTAGTTTAATCTGATATGAAATACAGCAGCTGAATGAAAGGATAGGAGTGTGTCAAATCATTTGTGTAAGCTGTATATATTTTTTAAAAACAGGGTTCTGAATCTTAAACTAAATGACATAGATTTTATTCACCTTACTTATTAATTATAATATCAAAATCTAGTATTAACAATATTCTATTGCATATCAAATACCCTTTCTCTTAAAACATTTCAGTTGTTAGATGCTGTCAAGAAGGTTGCATTCACATATGAAGGGAAAGAAGTTTGCTTTGATCCCAATGGGGACCCTAACGTTGGCTACAGCATTGTGATGTGGAAAACAGACAATGGAACAACAGAGGTTCAAAATGTAGTGGCTCAATATGACATAGACGAAGGTGATTTTGTCTTTCCAGATTTTACAAAAAAACAAGCTATTCTTGATCTTCAGGTAAGTTATTGTGCTTTTATTTATAGAGGGCTAGCAAGGGTATAAAGCATAAGAATGTGTGAAACGAAAATTCTCAGTTACAAATAAGTATTATTTATTGAAGGTTTATGGAAAAAAATTACAAGTGAAAATTAAATACATACAAATTATTTGATAAGATAAGACATTTTAATTTGATATATTTCAGTCTTAAACCTTATTATAGTTTTTTTTTAATTGAGGCCAATGTGTCTATACAGGCCAGTCAAAGGACCACCAAAATGTAGCTTTAATAGGAGGTCTGTAACCTATGATAATAATGTCTGTAACCTATGATAATGTAATGGCTTTACTATTAAAGTGTATGTACGTTAAAATCAATGAAAGCAAAGAGGTACTGTAAAAATATAGCCATTATTGCAGGGTGGCTTTGGACAGGTGGCTGTGAATTAACTTTAGGACATGTGGTGGTCCTAGAGGGCCATTGCTATAGGTTTTAGGTATAATTAAAGTATTAAGCAATGATGTGCGAACCAGCTCCTTTGAAACCGGGTACACGGTTCCTTCTTTGGAATGGACGAACCGGACGAATCTCAAGGATCCAGTTCCAGTGAGTAAGCACTATAATAAAACTGACTATTAAAAACATAAAACCATTAAAATGATCAAAGACTTTTTAATTAATGTCATATATACCTATATATATATATATATATATATATATATATATATATATATATATATATATATATATATATATATATATATATATATATATATATAAATAACTATAACTGACACTTCACATAAGAAAAAACATGCACTTATCTAGACTATACATTTGCGTTTTGTTGTCCTTGTTTTGGTCTACCGACTGATCGTGGCTGATGGGTTTAGTTTTACTTATTTTTTGCTCTGTGATTGTTGTGGTCATTCTAGTACTTTTTTATGCTGATGTAGAACTGTAGCACTAGTGCTTGTTCATATGCAAGGGTGCCGGGTTTGTACATTTTCTGGTGGTGCACAAGGGTGAGGGAGCAGATTCCCCTATATGGGGAAATGGGTCAAATCAGGCTGACCACCTTTCCAAAATGCAAAAACGGGACACCTGCCATTTCTTATACTGGTACATATTTACATATTTATTAAAACCTTTTTTTACTGTTTCCCCCGAGGGGGGGGGGGGGGGGGGGGGGGGTAATGATTAGTTGTAGTGATTGTGAAAGTAAAATGATTAGAAATGGAACCAGCATAAAATATTTTGGAGCTACTTTTTCCTTTAAGTCTGTATTTCAAACAGGTTTATTTATTGTTTTTATTGTTGTGGACTATTTGTCTGTCACTGCGGTCGCTGTTCTGTCGCGATGTGTTTATTAATTTTTAAAAAGGGAAACTTAGAAAAGAACATGAATGCAGTCGTTATTGGATGAGATGAGATGCGATGTCGGTGTGGTTACTTGTGCGTACCATGTGAAGGTTTTTGGGGGCGCGTCTGGATATACTGAAAACTTACTTTTTTACGTTTTAACTGGCAAGCGAGAGAGTTTAAGGTATTTGCAAAATACTGCAGCAAGGGCGATGCTATAATGCGCTGTAAACAGACATGCTATGGTTTAACTGTGGCTCTAAACTGTAAGGTTGCATTGTGTCTACGAATTCGGGACAAATGCCGTCCCGGAGGCATTAAGCCTGGGACCCTGACTTGGTCTTTACATTTCGGGACTGTCCCGCCCAATCAGGGATGGGTGGTCACCCTAAGTCAAATCAATTAAGCATTTCCAGTATTTTTCTGGTGTTTATTGGCTATGCACCGATTTTTTTTTTTTTTTTTTTTTTTTTTTTTTTTGTATTAGGGGTGTTTTATCGTTTTTTATCAGTTAAACCGGAAAATCTTTCAGATTTCCAACAACACTGAACTCAAACAATGGTTGAAAAAAAATAAGTAGAGTAAAACTAGTTGGAGCACAGCTTGTCCTTTGAGCATCCCGTTGCCACCTGTAAAACAAACAAACAAACAAACAATAAAATAATAAATCTATACAACATGTTCATCCCTGTGAACAAAAAATAATACGCAAAGGAGCATTGTAGTGCCCCCCTCAGGATGGTTGGGAGGAGGTGGTAATTTGAAAGCACTGTAGGACTGAGTTACGAAGTAGGGTTATATTCCATATAGGTTGATGGGAACTTGCCTGTAACTGTCTTGTAGACTGACCGATGACATGTACTAGGCACTTGTATTAATGATACTTTAAAAACCTCGCAAACTTTATATTAATGCAATTGGAATAAAAACATATATAGTTTTATTGCTTTCTGAATCTTTCACTTCACCCTGTACAACTCTCTTGTGTTCCCTCCTAATCCTGCTCTCTTGTGTTTTTAGAAAGTAATCTCAAAATGCTCAGACAGTTGCACAAAAGGACAATTTAGAAAAACTGCTGGTGGACAACACACCTGTTGTTTTGAATGCGTAAACTGCACAGGAAATCACTATTCTGATCCTAGGGGTAAGTGGACTTTAACATGTTTTTCTGGAAAACACCAAATATGCCCATCTTAGCTCCTTACTGTAGCGTTCACAAAACTTTAATGATTTGGGGGATTCAAAACCCATTATGAATAATAAAATCAAGTGTGCCATTTGTTAAAATTGTTTTCAATTGTTTTAAGAGTGTTTATTAGTTAATTCTCATTTTTTTTCCAATGCACTTTTTAAACAACTTTATTCTTCAGTATGATGTTTAGCGTGATGAGATGTGATAGTCAATATAGTCATATAAGATAGTGTTTGGAAGTGGGTGCAAAGTAAGTAAAGTAAGGAATATGGGTGCAAAGTAAGAAAGATTAAGAATATTTCACAAGTCTACATAGGATTCGCTACAAATGGAAAAAATGAGATTGTGGCGATAGACGTGCCATTGGTGTAAACATACCCTATGGTAGTTCCATTAAAGGTCAGACTACTTCCATTTTAAATATTTAATGAAGAGTGATGTTATTATTTAATTTTCTTGCAGATATGTATCAATGTTTACCCTGTGACCACCATACAGAGTGGTCCCTTCCTGGAGGTGCAGAGTGCAGTAAAAAAGAACTGGAATACTTTATGCTGAGTGACGTCTTTGCAATTGCACTGCTGATTGCAGCAGCTACTGGAGTCGCCCTTGTATGTGTAATTGTAGTTATTTTCATTAGGCATAGAAAAACCCCGGTTGTCAAAGCATCAGGTGGGGCCATCTGTTATGTGATTCTGTTGTGCTTATTTTGTAATTTTGTCTGTTCTGTCTTTTTTGTAGGGCAGCCACGTAATATGATTTGCCAAGTCAGACAGGTCCTCTATGGCTTGAGTTTTGCATGTTGTGTCTCATGTATTTTAGTTAAATCTTTCAAAATACTGCTAGCGTTTAACTTTAACGCTGATGTACAGGCAGTTTTGAGGAAACTGTATCGTCCAGTTGCTATCATTATAGGCAGCACTGGAATTCAGGTATTAATCTGTACACTTTGGTTAATTTTAAATGGGCCACATGAAGAAAGAGTGCCATATGAAAGAACCATTTTGCTCCAGTGTAATGAAGGGTCGTATGTAGTGTTTGGAGTGATGCTTGGGTACATAGCTTTGCTTGCTGCGGTGTGTTTTGTATGCGCATTCAAGGTCAGAAAGTTGCCTGAAAACTACAACGAAGCCAAATTTATCACTTTTGGTATGCTTGTTTATTTTATATCTTGGGTCATCTTTGTTCCAATATATGTCACATCAACAGGGAAATACGTCCAGGCCATCGAACTGGTGGTTATTTTGATTTCAAGTTATGGAATACTGATCTGCCAGTTCTTCCCAAAGTGTTATGTGATTCTCTTTAAAAAGGAGCACAATACAAAGGATGCCTTTTTAAAGAATGTATATGAGTATGCAACAAAAACTGCAAACAACATAGCGCTACCAAATGGTCTACCTCCAGCTTCAAAGTCTACAGCTAAGGAAGAGGATTCAGCATTCTGCAAAACCAACCCAGGGTTTTTAGCTGATGAAACCTCTCAAGTTAGGAGAAATGATATCCAACATGAAAGCTTTCAAAGGATACTGGACAATACATTCTCAAGGAAAAGAGTTGCAAGTGTGTGAATCCAGCTGCTCTGAAGAAGAGTTTATAGTTTGCTTCCTGGTGGTATTCATAGGTCAAACTTGGTTTATTTTGTCAAGCTTCACTTATAGTGA